>NW_027279010.1:0-166867 GCF_046629955.1 Centroberyx affinis | reverse complement strand
TATACCTTAAATATCATTTCAAAAGTAGTTTCAATTTCAAAAGTAGGTATACAGTTTTTCATAATAGTGAAAAACAGCTGTGTAATTTTTGTTATTTTTAATATACTTAGTCATTTTAACAAAATAATTCAACATTCAATAGTCCATAAATAATAGGTGTACCTGGAAACAGAAAAAATATTTAATAATACACTGAGTATTAATGTATAAAAATGTATACGTACTTCTGAAACACACAATATTTGTCTGTGTTTGAATATGTGTGTGTGTGTGTGTGTGTGTGTGTGTGTGTGTGTGTGTGTGTGTGTGTGTGTGTGTGTGTGTGCTGGTGGGTGTCACTCAGTGTGAGACGATGCTGGAGCAGTATGAGGAGGTGGTGGAGGACTGGTACTTCCATCATCAGGAGCAGAGGCTGGAGAACTTCCTCTGTGAGAGCCATGTCCTCGAGACATCCGAGCAAGGTGGGACGCACACGACGCAAAGACACTTGTGTTCAGAGTTTGTACTGGCCAGTGTTGCTTATGGTCTAACTCAGCGGTTCTCAGTCCTGGTCCTCAGGACTCAGAGTACAGCTGGTTTTCTATCCCACCAGGTAGCTACTGGCAATTAATTGCATTCACCTTGCATCTCAGGTGTAAAATAGTTCCTGATAAGATGGCTAGAATAAAAACCAGCAGGATTCTGGGGCTCCCGAAGACCAGGATTGAGAACCACTGGTCGAACTAATGCTGCTTAGAATATCTTAAGACCTAGATACTCAATTCCTGTTCTCGAGGTCCGGTGTCCTGCAGGTTTTTGTTCCTCCCTGACAGTTAATGAGCCACACCTGGTGTCAGGTAGATACAAACCTGGGCCACGCTCCAACCTAGCTCTGTTTTGAACGATATGTTTGCGATTGCAGCATCTTTTGATTCTGCATTTTCATTGGCTATGTACAAACGCCTGTCACGCATTTCTGCAGTTGGCCTGGAGAATTCTTCAAGGAGGATGCACAGAATCGCCTTCTTAGCCAATAACAGCCCATAGCAAATGCTTTGCAACACGACATTCAACGCACTACCTTTTCCTTTTAAATGTCCTGTTCCCTCCGTGTTGGGGCTATTGAACGTGACCCAGGTGTGGCTCATTAACCACCAGAGTCCAGAGAGGAGCAAAAACCTGCAGGATCCCGGACCTCAGCCTTAAGCCTTAGGTTTAGTTGGCTTGATAACACATATGCTGAAATCTCACCAGACACTCCAGCCAGCACAAGAAAAGAAATCTGTTTCAGGAGAACTTGCATGCATGTATTCTTACACATATATATTTTAAGGACCACTGCTTACTGAATGATTGACTTTAAGTATATCTTTGCAAACACTGAAGCCTGAACATTAAAAGAGAACGTATCCATCTCTCTGTATAAAATGAACTATACAGCTAAAACCTGCTGCTCAGATGCTGTTGCTGGTTCTCTCATTCTCCCAGAATGTCTAAAGGAGATGTGGAAAGGAGACACAGGGATCAAAGGACGGGCAGAGGAGGCAACAAGTGACAGTGCTGAGGAGGGAAAGATGCATGATGCCGGGGAGCTTTGAAGAAAACATTTTCACAAGCGGGAATGCAGTCCACAACAGAAGACCTCTGTTTTAGCTTTTGGCTGGGTCGTCAGCAAACTGCAAAGTAATGGATAAAAGTTTAAATAATCTGTTTTGTTTCTTGGAGCCAAATCACAGCAGATACAGTATGTTAAGGAGAGATTACATTAAGAACACTATTGCAGTTTTTGGCTGGGTAGTCGGCAAACGGGACGTTCTGCAATTGATAAAAGTTGAAATGACCTTTTCTGTGACATACTTTCATCACTATTCCTGGTGCCAAATTGTGGTAAAGACCTATAGGAGAGATTACAGTGAGAGCTGTAATGATGCTTTATAGAATTTAACTCTAACTTTCTCCTAGTAATTTCATATGAATGATGTCAGCCTTTTATAAAATTATTTTATTACTTCTACTTCTTTTTATGCATCCTGATGTTGGACAACCATTTGGAATGACATTTGATGCCTACCATCATTTTTGAGACCATTGACTTTTGCAGCACTACAACTGCACATGTAAAAAGTGGATGGGTAATGGTATGAAGTGTACGAAAAGTGTTTACCTTTCCAGTGTTATGTTACACTGTTACTCCTTAGATGCCATTCGTTGTATGGTACATGTCAATATTTTCTCCTGAACCTGCAATCCTGAAATGCAATATGTACAGTTTTTCATCTTGAATAAATGCTTTTGTATAACACTGCAGGTTATTCTGCTGTCTTTTGCACGTTTGACAGAAAAATGGCATCTAGTGAAATGGTATCAATATTTTCAAGGTGAGGTGTGAGTTTTACAGTCATGGTATTTAGTCATTAATCAATGATGATTAGTCTCAGGTGTGTTTGTGTTCCACAAGCCAAAAACCCTTTTGGTCATCTGTTGATTTGACAGCTTTGCCTTGAAAAAGGGAACTTTTGATCAAGGTAGAAGTTACCAGAGGAGTCATTCTCAATGCAACACCAAAATGGCTCATATGCCTGTGCACTTTGCATTCTCTCTGTATGTACTGTGTAAGTTGGTGGCAATTGAGTGCTACACTTACCAATCCAAACCTCTTTTCATGTCTTTCTCTGACTTGGCTGCCCTTGAAGCCAAGTCACAGAACCAGGCATACAAACCAAACGCTCATCCAACAAGTGACCCCAGTTCTCACTTTGAGGATCCTACTGGAAGAACTGCTGTTAGAGAGCATAAGGTCAAGACCTTTGTGGTGAAATGCCATGAGGATAGCATCGAGGTTGTAATGAAGGCTTATCTCTTTGGCCACAGATTGCCTTTTGAGCCCAAACACTTGAGGCTTGGGCCTGTCAGTAATTCACAAGATCACTGCACAGCCACAAGATCTGGAAGTGGGGACTACACCATCAGAGCGGCACTGAGCGAGTGTGGAACCAAACTAATGGTTAGTGAGCCTCTTGATAATCAGTGTGTAATGTCATTCTGACTGTAGAGCAATCAAGCATATATACAATATGGTGCCATATCCACACAGCTACACTTTTAAGTAGGTCTGCCCTATGCAACCAAAGCTAAAGGAGATGGAGCATAATTGTGTAATGCTGCCACCTAGTGTTTTTATGTTGATAATGCTCTGGGTCTCTGTTCCTAGGTGACGGAGAGTGCTGTGCTGTACAACAACCTGCTCCTGTTCACTCCTCCACCACCTTTACCTGGAAGCATCTTCCAAGCAGTGGGAGTTGCCATTCCAGTGCAGTGTGAATATGGAAGGTGCAAATGTGTAGCAATAATGATCTTAAACGTCTGATATGTTCAGCTGATGCTGCATGTTGTTAGAATATGCAGAAAAAACCTGATTTATACACTGTGCTAGTTTGCAAATAGGTTTTTGCATTGTACCAGTATGGTTCAGTACCTGTAGTAAGGCACATTATCAGCACCACTGGGTTTTCCATTGGAATACTTTTGGTTTTTGTTTCTCTTTGTATGGTGGAGCAGTATGCAGAAACCAGCATGTAACACTGCTGTTACAACTGCTAGCACCCTTTGCAAGTGTGCAAGTATTTTGGGGCGCCTTACCAGCACACTTCTCATACCCAAACTAAGCTGTGAGCAAAACATACTGAAGAAAAAATCAAATGTTGCAGTGATATGTCTTCTCCGCATATTTTACGTGTATTATTTCTTATGCTATGTTTACGTGCTATTTCTACTCAACAGTTACATTCTCTTGCATTGTGTAGTTGCAGTAATGGAGTGCTTACTCAAGTGATTTAGGGTTGCCAGGTTGAAGTCCCTTTCTCACCCTGCAGGAGGTACAGAGTGAGCAGCAGGGCGCTGAGGCCGACCTGGAGCCCCCTGATCTCGACCCAGTCCACTCATCACGACCTAGACTTCCACCTCAGGCTCATGACAGGTGGGTTGGTTTCAGTCTGAGTAACCAGACGCCTGTTTGTTCCAAAATGATATATTAAAAAAAGTGACTCTTACAAAATGTTTGATTGCATAAAATGAAAACAAATTACAGTAGTTTTTAAAAGATAATAGGTAAGTTAATATAGTAAAATTCTTTGTGCACCTGTTCATCACAAATAAAAGTAATTTTTGATCAAGTCCCTGACTGACAAAATTATAAAACTTAGAAATGTTGTATGAGAAAATTCAGGAAATTACTCTTTTTTTCCCAAAATGGATGTATAGAGTTTTGGAATAGATGTCTTCAGAAATCCTCTTAACGTTGCTGCGTCTTATCTCTTTTCAGACGACTGGAGCAATGAGAGCCAATCATCTGTTTACTTCCTGGGTGACATAGTCAACATTGAGGCGTCTGTAGATGTGGCCAGCCATCTTCCTCTTCGTCTGTATGTAGACAGCTGTGTGGCTACTCTAACCGCTGATGTGAATTCTAACCCCAGATACCCCTTCATAGACCACCAGGGGTAAGTACAGTACTTTTTCATTCCCAAATTATTGCCCAGCACTGAGAGATTAAGGCTTTTTGATGACCATTGCGGTGTAAAGCTAGTTCGTATTAATTCTGCAAACAGAACTGCTTCCTTTGAGCAGTTTTTGGCGGCGTAGTGGTTAGAGACCGTCCTACAACCGGAGGACCAGGGTTCAAGACCCAATGTTGGCAAGAATCCACTCTGCTGAAATGTTCCCTACCAGCTCCCGAAAACATGATCTGCACTGTGATGTGAATCAGTTCCCAAATTTCCCCAAGGGGATTAATAAAGTCTTATCTTATCTTATCTTATCTTATCTTATCTTATCTTATCCAGTATCCCATTAGCATTATAGAACACCCAATCACTGGCCCAATACAAGTTCAGGGCAGAAATTAAATCTGATCCTTCTGTACCTCGCAGGTGTTTTACAGACTCCCAGCTGACCGGCTCCCGCTCCCGTTTCCTGCCCCGAGTCCAGGACAAACTCCTCCAGATTCAACTCGAACCTTTCCTCTTCCACCAGGATCACAGACACACTGTCAGCACTGATTCCAAAATTTATCTTTGTCTTTTAATATCCATACAGTAGAGGTCTATTCTGTTGGTTAGTGAGCAGGATACAGACCTGCCCTTTTATTATTAGGCAAGCATGATCTGCACTGTGATGTGAATCAGTATGAGCTCAGCATGCGTTGTATTATCTACTGTAGATCTATATAACATGTTACCTGGAAGCAGTGCCCATTTCAAAGAGGGACCCGGTGAAAAAGGCCTGTTCTCTTATCAATGGGAGGTCAGTTTCAATACAAAATGCTTATATTTTATTCTTATTTTATTCATGTTATCTTCATATACCATTGGAAAGTCATGGAGGACTCTGTGGCACATACCATGTTCTAGCAATGTTGGGTTTTTGTATGACATAAATGTTGTAAAATGACATAATGGCTTTCTGGCTCATAACTAATGTTTCATGCCATCCCATATCGCTCCTCTCTGTTTCTGTACTCCAATAAAGAAGAAATGTCTGAAAAATTATCTTCAGAAACAAATGTGGCATGATGACCAAAAATTAAACCCTATTTTCTCCTCCATGTATCAGGTGGAGGTCGGTGGATGGTGATGACTCCGTCTGTGAGAGTTGTGGTCACACCAGCAGAGCCAAGCCAGCTGCTTACCCATCCAGCCACAAGAGGGCACTGAGGAGCAAAACCAAGTATACCAGAAATGGTATTGCATCTGGTATATTGAATATATGTAGTGAATAGCCTGTGTGTATGAAATGGAGTATTTATTATTCATGTGCTTCAGCTGATCAAGTTATAATCAACTGAATATGATCAACTGATGAAGTCAATTCAGATTTTCTCTCATTCCAGAGATGCATAAGGAAACAACCTTGGGCCCATTTGTATTTCTCCCCTGGAAAACACTGGGAACATCAAGTAGCTCTACTGAAGTAACCAAGTCTAATAAAGATGGTGTTTGAGTGTTTATGGTTATACATTTGGAAATGTAATATCGCCTGTGAAATGTAGTAAAGATGGACTCTAAATATATTATCATTTGCTCTGGTTGTTATTTGCAGACTAGCCCAGCAAATTCTTATGAAATATCAACTTTCTGCTTAAATAATTATGCTTCACTATTTGTGTAACCTCTCTGGATACTTGAATATTTAAAGGTACCAATCCATAGCCTGTAATCAATGGATAGTTCTCAGATGTAATGATAGCATAGAGGTAAAATCTCCAGAGTCAATAATCCCATTTTCAGATATCTGTTTGGGAACTCCAATAAGAAATCATTTTTAAGAGCATTTTGCTAGACTGTTGGTAGGTGTGTTGTGCTAGGTTCAAGTTTGAAAAAAAACTGTTCTAACTTGTAACTTGTTTGAAAACATTACCAGCAATCCATTATAACCACTATAAATATCATTTTTTTCTGCCAGTACTGCCTGAAAAATATGCTCCTCTGTTTGGACACAACTGTTATGATCCAGTTGAATTGTGCCACATGTGTCAATTAACTGCAAGAAATCCGATAGGCCAGCCTGCAATCAATTCTGATTGCTTTCCCTAAGGTAGTTTTTATCTTTGCAAGAGACGTCCTAGCCTGATTTTCTGATTTTAGTCTGCTAGTCACACAGTGAGGCTGGTGAGACAGAGAATAAGCTTGCCCTCTGTCTCCTCGTTGCTGTAGACGTGGAGGCCAAAATCACTCTGAGATGTTCAGTTAGAGAGGAAGAAAAACTGTTGTGTGGAATTTCAGACATTAACCAGACAGCCTGTGAAGCTCTGAGCTGTTTAAAATGTTTTATTATTTTGTTTTGAATGTTGTCTTTCACATGAATTGTATAGAAATGTTACTTCAGGGTGTCTGCAAGTTTCATCAAGTTAAATTTAAGACTAAAGAGTTAGAATGAGAGACAACACCAATTTTGCAACTGGAAAAACCTGAAAATGAAAACTGCTTTAGACCAATCAAAGTATGCATCTGCATAACTGGGCTGATTTGCCACTGCAGAAATGGTGCTCTAACTGCAACATTTAAGACTTCTCAAATTAAGAAATAAACTTGGAATTCTATATTTAACTGATTTCAAGACCATTAAAGGCCTGTTTAGAATTTCATTTACATTTTCTGGACATTTGGACAGCCTGTAACTGAGTAGAATCTCTTTGCAGTGAGGATTTTTGTCTTGGATGTGACAGATCCAGAAATAAATCTTGATCATTTTCTTCCAAACTTAACACTCACTCTCAGTAACACTCCACTGCACTAAGGCTGGTCAGTTTGTGGTGGTGGCTGCCGGAGACACCTGGATCTGTCCAGCATCAGCCTGCTGGGGCCTGATGGTCCCTGCGCTCCTGTTGGTATTACTGCAGTTTATGCTATCTATCAGTTCCACGTTAAGGACTGTGGCACTCAGATGCAGGTGAGTTTTGTTTTTGAAATTCCAATGCTGTGTGACTCTGACCACAGCTTGATAAAGAGCCTCATATATTCTAATTTGCATGTAATGGTTTTAGATGAATGAGTCACAGTGCATGTTTTGCAGATGAGTTTTGGTTTCTGTGAGGCAGAAACAATCTCATCAGTTGAGTTAAACCTCAGTGGGCGGAGCCAAAGAACCACAGTTTTTCTGGCTAAATAACACTTAACTGAAGCCCAGTTACAACAGCAAGACGTAAGAGAGGGAGGGAGCTAACATGAAGCCTATACTTCTGTGCAACTAAATTGCAATCTGACCATACAAAATTATGTAGTTGTTGTGTAGCTAGTTAGCTGACAATTTATATTTTTCATTTTATATGTTGATCCAAGTTTCTTTGCCATTCAAATTTGCAAGTTGGCTAACTTCCACTCTGAAAAACTGGTTCTTTGACTGTCTGGCTTGCGGTTTTAACTCAATATCATTGTTTCTGCCTCCAGCATCTCTGACTCAGAGAAATGCTTCTATAACCAAAACTCCAATCTATGTGTGTCTTTTCAGATGGATGAAGATACTGTATTATACAGAAATGTCATGTCATATGAAGTGATGGAAGGACCTATTGGAGTGTTACAAGGGATAGTATCTACCAGCCTATCCGCTTTGGTTGGAAAAAATATTTTTTCAATGATTTTTTTTATTTTTATTTTTTTTATCCCTGTATATTGGCAACTCAAACACTAGAAGAATGAATGTTTTACATCATCCAAAAGAACTAAAATCTCTACTGTGAATTTACACAATGCCTGAAATTCGTCTGTAGATAATGACATTTGTTTGGCCAGAAGTAAGCAATCATATTAACATTTTAATCAAGATTGCCATGTCCTGCTGTTTTTCTTCATCAAATGAGATAATTTGTTTGGAGAACTAAGGTTTTATTCACAGAACGCTAAAGCAGGAAGTTACTTTGGACAAGCGAGAAACACTTTAACTTGTTACAGACTGGAAGTATGGGTCGTACTACGCTGAAGAGGATTACCCGGTCGTAAAGTTCCTCCAGAGGCTGTTGAGGTCCGCATCCTGAACAAGATGGACCCCGCTCTGGTCCTGACCCTACAGGAGTGTTGGGCAACCTCTTTCCGCTGGAGCCTGCTTCTTCATGGGTACACATCCAAACATTGTTATTTAAACAGATTCAAGTGAAGGTTGTTATTCACTTTGCTGACCCAGTGTCGGTTTGGTCAAGAGAACTCACGTACTCAGTTTAAGCAATTTATTTTTGATAAGATGACATGGCTACACAACTTTTGGTGTTGGCAGTGCGTACATCTGCTTTTATGGACTCCCTACATGCACAGAATGAGTAATTGTTTTAATCCCCCCACAGGACATAAAAGCAGATCTAAGCTGGTGGCAGCTGTGCTGGTGGTGGACAAGTAAAGGCAACAACATTTTTCATAGCCACACACAGCAATAGATCGTACAGCAGCAGATTGCATGGAGTGAGCGACAGACTGGGTGAAAACCTGTTGACAGTCCTCTCTATTGGGGATGTGTGGTGGATTTTGCTGGGTCAGTCAATGGACTGCAGCCGGATAACGTTTCCTGACTTCACACCCCCAAATTTGGGCTGTTTGAATTGCATACTGACATGCATTGGTATAATTAAATGATGCACGTTGGATAGAGTTCTACTCCAAAATGCTACCTTTCCTTTATGGGAAAAAATAGAGGATCCAGTCTGCAAAACTTGTTTTAGCAACCCAGGTAGTTGCTGTAGATTAAAAAGTAACATATGTTTTAATTTTTGTGCTATGACACAATTTAGGGTAGATGGTGGAACAAAACTCTTGATATAAGAATATTGAGCGCAGCCTTACATGTTATCTCCTTGTAGTTGGCTCTCATGGCCCATACAGGACTGGATCTTTAGCTGTTTTGCACCATTCATTCCCTCAGATGCCCGAACTAGAATGACAAATGCCTGACCTGTTACAAACCAACAGGAGGAACCTCTGGACCTGCCAACCCCTCCCACTACAAGCGCTTTGTCTTCTACATGTTCACCTTTTGTGGACAGAGTATCGTTACGGCATAAGAAGGAGAGGGTAAAATGCTTAAGTCACTCATTATGATCTTTCCATCTTTGGACCGTTGACCCCTGAATGCACCATGCAGGTTAACTTGTGGTCTGTCTGCAGGTTTTCATCCACTGCAGCACAGCGGTCTGCTTCCCATCTCCATCCAGCACCTGTCAACAGCCATGCCAGACACTAAGTGAGCGAAACTTGGAAAAACATCGCATTTATATTCGTGGCATCCGAAATATTTTCCACTCTTTTTGCCAACCAAGCTGTGTAGCCAAAGTGCACAGTCAAGGTCCAATTTCTTTACAGACATCTTTTATGTTGCGTTACTATGACACAATTCAGACGTGGTTTAAAAAAAAACAATCCCCATATCATGAGGGTTATCAATCATAAGTCCTCCAAAACAGACTTTCCTGTGTTTTTCAGGATGAGATATCAGTGCATCACCAAACTCTTCCTCTAAGAAATTTGGCCCAGTGTCCAGTGGAGAGGTGATCCTCCAGCTACCGTGGGTCAATGTCTGAAAGAGAAGCCTGTTGCAAAGCCCAGGTTTGTCCCGGGACAGTATGTCAACAGTCTCTCTGTCACTTCCTTACATCTTGTCTCTGTACCTCTTCTGTATACATTGGAGAAGGTCAGAGGGGAGGGAACACGATCTCCTTGAAGATGCGCTTAGGAGTTGAGGGGAGACGATCCCAGGAATTGAGGGGACATGCGAGATGCATCTCCAAGTTAATAGTAGATCTACTTGCAGCCTCTGATCCTTCATATTCCCTTGCTGTAACTGACCGCGCTTCTAGTGTGGCAAAGTGTGCAGTGATGTATTTGTCATTATTTTCTTTACTACTGTTTTAATTTCAGAAGATGCCGCTGTGTTGAAGGACTGTAGGAAAACTCAAAGCTTCAGCTCAACAGAGCCAAGCGTTAACAGGATGAGGGTATGACTGCTGTGGCACAGTGCTTTCATTATACTGCGCAGCCTCTTGGCCTCAGTGAAATTTGTTTTTTCCCTTTCTAGTTCCTGGATCCGCCTTGGCCCAAGCGACCTAGAGGTACCATCACATGCATTTTCTCTATTTGTGGCCTCAAGACACCAGTAATGAAGAGGTAGAAATGTAGACCGTGGATGCAAATAAATATACTGTTTTCTACATCTGGTGTCCTCACGCTCATGTCTGATCATTCATCCGAAGTTACTTAACTAACAGTACCATATTGTAGCATTTTAGGTGTCAATATTTTCAAGTGCAGCTAATCCATCAAACGAGATGCCAATGTGTTGTGAAATCTGCTCCAATTCTCTCACTGGTGGTTTGATGTTGACCTTTATAATTGCAGCTCTACGGTATTTTGTTTGTTATGATATGAAATTTTAAGCACACAACTTGCTGCAGGGTGCAAAATTTGGCAGGGCATAGCACCTGTTGAGGCCATCCAAGTTTTTTAAGGGCCTCCAAGTGGTTTATTAAACAGTTTAACATTTTTTGGTATCATTTTCATAGATGGTTTCTATTATCAATATGGTGTTATCGTGTTGTTTAGCTCATTTATTAAATGATGACAATTTACTTCCACCTCCCTCAAGGCTCACTGTAGTCTCTTGTGTCTTTGTATTTATGCTGCCAAAATGCAATATTGACGCGCAAACGTGCTAGTTCTCCCCTCAATTTACTTTATTGCACTTGTCCTGCTTCCAAGGATAGCATTTCTAAACCACACTGTAACACATACACACACACACACACACAGGCAGCACACCTGGGGAAACATTCCTCGAGGGAAGTCATCAATCAGTTTTATGGCTTTCTCTGGGAAAGTTTCCTCCTCTCCAATCGACCGTCTTCCCTCCATCCCCCCCTTCAATTCTCTTTCTCTTATTCCATGCTTTCCATCTGTATCAGTTTTTGTTCCTCTGCTTGAGCACATCTGAGAACGATCCACTCCACTCAATTAACTTCAACTATTTTTCCTATTCCGCTGAGGGATAATTGGAACAAACTGGAGGGTGAAATCTTTGCCTGGACAATACAAGATAAGACTACTACAACTGGCTTTCCCTCGTTTTCTCAAATTGCCCGCCAGTGGTAATAAACTTGAGGTGGAGGATCTGCGCAGTGCAAAAAGTATCTATCTTAACAAGCCATGAAATCTTGAATTGAGTCTTAAAATCCTATTTTTCTTTTAAAGTGGAAAGAAATTGCCATAGGTTGAGAAAATGTCACTTGTTTCCAATGCAAATCAACTTGTTTCAAGACTTTCCTTGAATCAAGAGTCATTTTATTGATACTTCTGCCTCAGTTTGCCTTTTTTTACGACACTGTCACTCCAACAAATAAAATGGTCACACTTCATATGGATAGTCCAATGCTGATACTCAACTTATCAAGAGACTATAATGTTTCCATTAAAACGTCTATTGATTTTCAGGTGATGCAGCAGTGTAAAAAGTGGTCTGTAGATAGGCTATTCAGTCTCTAAGTTAGGGTTAGTCTAATGTTTGGGTCTGTAGATATGCAGCAAATAGGCAAGTGACGCTTTGTTGAGCATTACTTTTTGTCAACTGATAATTAAGTAATTAAGTTAATTGAGTATTTAGTTAATTGAGTATCAACACTGACTATCCAAATAAAGTGTTGTAAAAACATTAATTGGAAACAGGTTATCAACCCTTTGCATATTTTTCCATTTCAGTAAGGCTCAGTTCAAGATGAAATGACCTGGCGGATGGTGATGGATATTTTTTGTAATGTCGCCAGAAGGCCAGCTGGCAAAGGTGCGCTGTGCGTCAAGGATGAGACGGGCTGCTGCCGCGGTGCCTGCAGTTGGCTCCGTGAAGTTACTATAAGCAGAGACGCACACACCATTTGAGAACCTCCAAAAGATCCCGTTAATTTCCCTTCCCCCTCCAATACCCATTCTGTTGCCCCCTCTCGGCAGGTTTCGCCTCTGCTCCCACAGGCTCCTTCCCCTCTCCACGCGCACTGCGGGCTGGAGCTGGATGTCGGGACACTTGCTGCGCTCCTCTTATCGATCAAGAGGGACCGCATGAGCAGAAGTAAGGCGAAGGGAATCATTTGGACGCACATGGTGAGCTCTATGCATATATGTCACTTTCTGATACTTCGGGAGTTTGTAAGGTTTTGTCTTTAGAATGATAGGAGGGCTGTATCGGTAGGAGTCGGGGAAGGAGAAGTAAATATATGGGCGTCAATTGGGTATGGCAAGCCTAAGTGAGTCCAGATTTGATCTTGTATTTTTTTCTCATTATAATGGAGTGAAAAGATCAAGCAAAAATTGCCAGAAATCTATCTGGAAAGCATATCTAAAAATGACATCAGGGGAGCGTTCAGGACCAATGTTTCCTCTCAGCGGTGATCGTGCGTTTGCTGACCTGTCTGCTAGGCTATATCAAACCGACCAAATATCTTTTCAGTCATCAGTCATTTCTCCATCTGTCCCCAGAAATTATTTTATTTTGTTGGAAAATGATATTAGATGCAGGGGCTTTGACATTAGGGTTTTTGTTTTGTATTGACGCCGTTGATAAGCTGAAAGGCCCAACAGACAAGTTGTAAACTGCAGTCTGATGCTTTCGATTAGGAATTCAGATAGACTGTTTTATAAATCGTCATTTTCCACACACATGGCTGCCTTTTTGCAACTCATGTAAACGCAAATGCAAAGTTGAAAACTATAGTCCACTTTGAAAATTATAGGTCTGATTTTGCCTCTCTCCTTCCCCTTAATATCATTTTTGCACAAATTGGTCCAATTGTTGCAGACGGGACAGTCAAAACCTAGCGTATAATGATGTAATATACGCATAGGCCTATATGATTTTTGTTATTGTACTGTCATGGATCAGATAAAATAATACAAAAAAATGATTAAAAAAAAAAAAAAAAAAAAGGAAAAATAAGAGGCACTAATATTTGACATGACAATAACATCTTTATTTAATTATTTGAGCCTTATTACTGGGATAAGTTGTGCTGTAATAAGGCCATAATAAACCCATTGCCAGATGGTCACGGGTAGGGAAAGACTAATTGTGAAGGTAAAAAAGCTAATTGTATTTGTGAATGCTTATAATAAATTGTTTGATCAAAATTGTGATAACACTGTAAATATTATTGTTCGTTTCTGCGAGATAAAGCTAATTGACTGCAGTCTAATTACTGCAAACCATGTGCAATTAGGTCTGCAGGAATGGAGCAATTTGGCTTGTGGTTTAACTGTTAGCTCTTGCCAAAATAATCAAACTAAATATGATAAACATTTATGTTTAATGAGCCATCTAAAGTGAATCATTATTCATTATCTCCATTTAAGGCAACGCCCGCAACTTCTATTTGACTGCAGGCTATTAGCGTTTCAAGTTCTGTCTGCACTTGAATTATTTTTCCTAAAATCACAGGACCTCAGCAGCACATCCAAGTAAAAAAAAAATCTGTTGTAATTTCTTAGACATATAATAGGCATATTGTTCGTTTTAGCGTAGGTTACTTAGGCCTAAATGTCCGAAACAGTCGTCGAGGCCTTTATTGCGCTTTGATTTAATGCTTTGATTTAATGAAGCAGCGGTGAAAATATATTGACTCAGGCTGTTGTGGGTTTTTTTTAATTAGTTTGTAATAATATCCTAGCTGACAGAGATCATGGGCTTTTGTCGGCCCTTTTCATTCAGGCTGTTCTTGTGCGGCCTATAAAATTCATGTTTTTCGCTCGCCGCCTGCTCTTAATTACTTGCCCCATGTATGACACGGTGTGGACTTAATTGTCACACAATTACAAACAGAGGCCTCACTTTTATTTTCATTACGCCCGAGGTCGTCTTTGGCGTGACTGGAACATGAAATCACAATGATTTCATTTCCATCTGCTTTTCAATATCAACATTTGAAGCGAAGCCTCCACGGAAAGTGCCTTGCCAACTTGTATCAGAGGCTGTAAACTGGCGTGGGAAGAGAAAATGGTGGGGTGGGGGGGGGGGATTGAGAAGAACCTCGCCTTTAAATATCAAGGACATATGTTTTCTTATTCAAAGTGAAATAAGCAGGGCCCCTGAGTCAGTGCAGAGACAGGCGCACACCTCCATGTGTGCAGTTGGCCCCTGGGTCCACATGCAGGTGGCGACTGGCAGTTTGTTGGAGGTGCAAACCTGAAGGACAGGGGCCTTTAGCTAAAGATACAAGCAGTGATAATCCATTTTGTGCTGTCTGTCTGCTTCACCTCCCTCGCTGCCCCACTAAAATTAGATTATTACACCTAAAACAGCTCCTGGAATCTGCTCCGTGTGGAATAACACACATGGGCTTCAACTGGGCAGGCAGGAATGCAGTTTGGGAATACAGAGTGCATGCATAGCCTTTCTCTTCTCGCCCAGCGCCCAGTGTTGTATTTCTGACCGGCTGAGGACAATTGCAAATTAACAAAGGTGTCACTGCGGTAACATGCTCCAACAGGTGCCTTGGTCCAGCTTCAAACGTGTCGGCTATAGAGCGAGCTTATATAATTGATCAGATTTATTTAAAGCCCAATACGTGTCTCCGTGTCTTGGAACAGGGCTGCGGTGTAGGGAATCCCGGGAAATAATCCCAGCGGCTGTGGGCCTGCTGTAAAAAGAGCTGAGCACCATTACCTCTTTAAAACGTCCCAGTCTTAGTGTTTATTTACGCAAGCCAAAAAATATTCTTTTGAAATGTATCATACAATAGCAGTCGGAGTGATTTTGAATTCTGCACAAGCCTTTTCAAGTGGCCTCCATCTTGCACGCTGTGGAGCAGCCATGGTGGGATCCTCGCTCAGCTCGTGGCCGGACAGAGCTGCTGCCCATGACGAGGAATGTTAAAATGTGTGAGACAGGCCAAATGCAGCTCATCTGCTCACCATAACAGCTCAAAACCCAGACAGGCCCCAGTGTGAAACAGGGCAACGAGAGCTAACAGGTAGCAAGACATGCTCCCATACACTTCAACAGGTTTCTCTGCTTTTATGGCAGTAACCTACTGCCTTTCTCCTTCTTGTGTAATCATAACATGCTGCTCGTGGCAGCAGAATGATTTTCAACTCTGATATAGAGTAAATCATTGATGAATTTAAGTGTTACTGCTATGACATCGGCCTTCTGTCATCATCTTACTCTTGTCCCCTTGCTTTCTGTTGTTGTTTCTTTAGTCTTTTAAGCAGATTCTTCCCATTCCTTATTATATCTCCTCCATGCTTCCTCTTGCCCCTTCCTCAACAGACCATTATTTCTGTTTTACCACCCTCTAAATTATCATATCTCTGACACTCGATATTGTGCTTTAGAAAGGTTTATCAATCCCTACTGCTCTTAAAGCATTGTGCACAAACTGTTTTTTTATAGCAGCTTTTACTGCTCTTACCAAACCATAAATTATCTCATTGTTTATCCTCATGACATTAAATAAAAAAAGTTGGCTCCTCCAACTTCAACAGACACTGGCATCTTAACATAATGAAGAATGGTAGGAGAGTGACATAGGAAAGTAAATACGGACGGTGTTTTTGGAGCAGCTTGTTACTCGGGCTTCTAGCGTGAACATGAGCAGCGGTCTCCTCGCTCTCCTGTATTCCACTATGCTGTAAACATGCCCCAGGTTGTCAGCAAGTATTTTTCCAGCCCCTTGCCAGCCAAGCATAGCTGCTTTTAAAGATCACCCTCTGGAGATGTTGTTGATCTCATCATAGCACTATTTGGTTGTATAAGCTTTTTGAAAGACAGGTCAGACATTACCGCTAAGTTGTTTGAAAGGTTTTTCTGTGATACTTAAAGTCTGTAAATATTAGTGATATTTGTAGTTTTTTAAAAAGAAATTTTTTTGGCATTCTAGTCTTTATTTTATAGTTCACAGTGGAGAGAGACAGGAAAGACTGGGAGAGAGAGAGAAGGGGGGATGACATGCAACAAAGGTCCAGGGCTGAATTTGAGCCAGGACGTTGCAGTTACATGTCATGCATCTTAGCCAACTGAGGCACCAGGACACCTCGTGCTATTTGTAGTTGATGAGTATCAACAAAAGAGTTGATGTAAAATTTCCTTGTGCGGTTATTGCATGTTCTTCTCATCAAACGGCGCATTAGCAGGGAATGCCACTCATCCTCGACGTGTTCTTCCGACACGCCGGCCGTGTGAATTTATGGAAAGCGGCAGAGAAAAACCGTTGAAACCGTATCCGGCGGGTTACGTTGGTGGTGCCAGACAGATGATCTGGTTTCGGAGTGAGAGTCTGGATTTGGCCTAGGGGGCACATTAAAAACCTCAGGGGCCTCTCTCAGAAGAGCATCCATTTATCAAAGTGGTTGTAATGGGCCGATGTGTAATTAGCCATGTAATCTGACAAAGACAAGTGCAAATCATGCTATGGGAATGTTAAACAACCGGTCCCTTTCTCCTGCCCCCATGTGTTTCACTTGTCCCACCACCGACCCCCCGCTCAACCCTAACCCTGCCCTCCCTCCACCCCCCTCCACCCCACTCATCATGCCTCATCCAGAATGAATTCTTGAATAAGTACTCTCTGCATTGCACTACCACATGCCACACTTCGGATCCTCCAACAACCTTTACGCTCCTTTTTATGATCCCTTCCCCCACAGAGCTTGACTTCCCACCCTGCCTTCCCCTCTTATCCAGGCAAGACACTGACACCGTATGAAACCAGAGATCTAATTAATCAACCGATCAATTAATAAGGCCTGCTTTTTAGCGGTGCGTTCAGGTTCCCGTGGGGCATGTTGCGACACGTCTGGAATGCCCAGCGGAGTCACGCTGGACCCCTGGAATGTGGCGTTGTGGCACAAGGGTCAAAGTCGGACCGCTCATCACTCCAACTGAGTCGTGGCGTTTCCAGTAGCAACGCCCCAAAACAGAGTCACCTGATACACCTGACCCTCCTTTTTGTCCTGAACCAGGTTTGGCTGATCCACTTTTTAGCGGCCCGTCCTTCGTTTTGGAGGTCGAGAACGGACTAATGTGTGCCAGGCAGCTGAAGGAGTATCATGGCCTCCCTGCAAGCCCCTCGGAGCGGCACGGTCCCTAAGGGAAGCCTCATATTTCGGTCGTTGGTCTAATTGAGCGAGATGACTAGGCCAGAGAGGCTCTCAGCCCCATCCTCTCCTACGGGGTTGGTTTATACAGCCCTGCTGACTTTGCTGTCAGTGTCAAACGCTTGTTAGGACATCATCAATCTAGCAGCAGTTAAGAATATTCCCAGAACAGAATGAAGGGGGCAGGTGATGGATGGGCAGAGAGAGGGAAGAGCAGAGGAAAGAGGGACGAAGGCATTTATGACAGTATTCCTAAAGAAAGACAGAAAAGAGAATTTATCACAAGTGAAAAGTGCAAGGAGTTAAACACTAACAGTGTGTAAAGAACAAGGAGGAGAAGTGCTTGCTTCTTCTGGGCTTAGTGTGAGCTGTAAAAACAAAAATCCTTGTTGTACATCATGGTGTCAGAGAAAGTAGACGCATTGTTCGCTTCGTCTGTCAGGCAGAAATTAACTAACCCTCTCTGGTATCAAGTCTTGAGAGAGGAATAAATTACACTCATCGCCAGTCGTATGAATGGGAAGGGATTTGTTCGCACTGCGGCCGTACACAAGTCAGTGTTTGTCTTGAGCGTGGAAGTGTCCGGATGGGGGCTCAAGCCCAACACGCATTTCTCTCTATAAATCTTTCCTACCATCCTCAACCCTAATCTCCGACTCTTCTCCTTCACTTCCCCTCCCTTCTTTCTCTCTCGCTCTCTCTCTCTTTCTTTCTTTCTCATATCCTCCCTTCTGCTCGATTACACTTCACACAACTCATGCACAGGTCCTTTGCTTGCCGTTATGCACTGACCAACGGTGAAGTGATTTGAAAAGGAGGACCATAAATGTGATGGATGTGGTCCAGCTCATGGTTTCGCCCCAGCTGTCGGGCATGTTTTTTGTCATTCCAGACAGACCCACTGGGTTTGCACCCTTCTTCATCCATCCACACTCATCCATCCTTTTTGGGTTAAGGGAGTTTTAAGATAAATATGTTCTTAAAGGCTGCAGAGGTCACAGGTTCAAGCCAGTGGCTGACACTATAGTCAAGACCGGGAGATTACATTGTTATGTGATGAGATCTTAACTGGTATCTACCTAAAGCAAAAAAGGCTCGGGTGAAGTGACGCGGGAAGCTGGTATAGTGTGTTTTCAATAAAGGCACAGGTGGTCTATCTTAGATTTCCCCTTTGGCGTAGAATGCAAGTTATATAAATCCGTCAGTGTATTTTTTTTTCTTTTTATGATCAAACTCCCATGGTTTTCTCTTAAAATCACCTTTTTCTACTGCAGGCTCGATGACATGATGTCCCTGCCCTTTTCCCCTCCCCCCTCCACCCCTCTCCTCCCTGTTTTCCTTCTACTCCTCCTCCTCCTCCCTCCGTCTCTCCTCTCCCCTGCCCTCTCCCACTCCCCGCTGAGCTGGACTTCGCCTCACGACCCCTGCTACCACCTCGACGGCCGCCCACGTCACTGCCTGTCGGAGTTCATCAACGCTGCCTATGGGGTCCCGGTCAGCGCGGGCCACTCTCTCCAAGGACCCGATCATGACGCCAACATCACCACCTTGACTGACCTCCACAACCCCCACAACCTCACATGCTGGATGGCTCACAGCAGAGGCCCTGACATCGGGGACTGGGTGCTCACCCTTCCCCTGGGCCGGCGCTTTGAGGTCACCTATATAAGTTTGCAGTTCTGCCACCAGGGGGAGCCCTCGGACCCCATCTCCATCTCCATCCTCAAGTCCATGGACCACGGCCACACCTGGAGGCCCATGCAGCACTACTCCAACGACTGCCCCGGGAACTTCGGCCTGCCGTCCCAGGCGGTAGCCCAGACCAGGCACCAGGAGACGGAGCCCCTCTGCTCGGATCCTCGCCCCCTGCAGAGGCACCGTGGGGGCATGGTGCTGGCCTTCTCCACCCTGGACGGACGGCCGTCCTCCCCCGACTTCGACTACAGCCCCACCCTCCAGGACTGGGTGACGGCCACGGACATCCGTGTGGTGTTCCACAAAGTGTCCAAACAGGCCAGGGTGGGCAGCTCGGAGGAGAGGGGAGAGGCCGGTCGGGCCGGTGGTACGGGAGCAGACGGTGGAGCTGGAGTTCTGAGGTGGAGAGCGGGCTATAAGGGAGGCGCTGAAGATCAGGTGGATAAGATGGACACGGATAATACACTGGTGTTTTTTGAGAGGGAGATAAAAAATACAGAGATAAGAGCGAGGAACAGAGGAGAGAAAACGGACAAACTTGGAAGGAAGGCTCATTATAAAGGGTCGAGTCAGGGAGAGGATGGACACAACGTGACCGGGAAGGAAGAGGTGGACAGTTTCAGCAGGGACACACTCACTTCCCCAAAGAAAGGCGGGAAGGGAAAAGGGCGAGGCCGCAAGAGGGAAAACAATCATTGGCAGCCTTGCCCAAACGGAGGCTGTAATTGGACCGTTGAGGGGCGGAGCAGGAGCAATAAAGGGCGGGAACTGAGGAGGAGGAGGAACAATAATCCGAACTTGAGACAAAGCTCCAGGAATCTGCAGCTGGCCCCTCCCTCTACTTTTATCTCCGCCCCTCCTGTCCGGCCCCCGCTGGCCCTCTCTGACCTGCAGGTTGGAGGCAGGTGTAAGTGTAACGGACACGCCTCCAGGTGTCGCCGTGACGACGCGGGCCGGGCAGTGTGTGTGTGCGAGCATCACACGGCAGGCCCAGACTGTGATGTGTGCGAGGACTTCTACTTCGACAGACCTTGGCATCGAGCTACACCCACTCAGCCAAACCCCTGTGTTGGTGAGTCCTGCCTGCTGTTGTTTCCTGAAATAATGACAAAGTATTTACACTCATTACATATAGTATAAAGACGGTGAGGCCATGTAGGCTTATGGTCATTTTGGGTTCAATTCCAAGTTCTCCAATCCAGTAAATCCAAATTTATAAAAATGGAAATGCTGTTTCAGGTCACTTCCTTCGGTTACATTCCCGGCCCATTGGTCTTCATGATCTTTCTCCCCTCTCCTCTCTTTCCCTCAGCGTGTGAGTGTAACGGCCATTCAACCAAGTGTCGCTTCAGTATGGAGGTTTTCCAGCAGTCGGGCCGGCGCAGCGGAGGCGTGTGTCAGAAGTGTCGACACCACACAGCAGGACGGCACTGCCAGTACTGCCAGAATGGATACACCCGCGACCACAGCAAGCTGCTCAACCACCGCAAGGCCTGCCAACGTCAGTCACTACGTGTGTGTGTGTGTGTGTGTGTGTGTGTGTGAGAAGGAAGGTAAAGCTACTGAAAATATGTGGGTGGGTTAAAGGATAATACCAGTGTTTGTCTTACCTCCCAGAAGTCATAGTTTTAAAAACAAATACATAAAAAAACGCTTGCAGAAACATGCTGCTGCATTGCTGAATATAATCCTTCGTTTAAATGAGAAGAATAGTAATTTGAATTTCACTGCAGTAGCTACATTCTGCAAGAGTTGAATGTGGAGAGATCATTGCGCATCTCCAGAAAACTCCCACTGTGCCCTAAGTTTAGTTTTGCCTCTTCACTGCCAGCAGAGGGAAGTAGCAGTGCGCATTAATGGAAAAAGAGAAAATAGTCCCATTAAATATGATAGTTACAGTTATAGTTAGTCATTTAAAATGATGGATTGATGATGGAGTGATGGAATGATGGATCATTTAAAATGATGGATTGCATTCATCAATGCAGCAGCATGTTTCTGCAAGCTGTTTTTAATGTATTTTGGAAAGCAACAGGAGCCTCTGACTTATGGGAGGTCGGCCAAACCTTCAGCAGAGCAGACAGCGTTAGCTTCTGACTGCCGCAAATACATCAGCGGGTTTAGGCTCTTCATAGGCATTAATGCCGATAAAATAATATTACACTGGTATTATCCTGTGTGGACAGAGGGAGGGAGGGGATGGGTGCATTCTTGTGTGTGTATGTTTGTGAACCCATGGGTGCATGACAAATCACCTCTCAAAACTTAACAGTGCATTCCTGGAAGATGAAAAGCAAATCGGAGTGTGAGAGACAGTGTTTATGTCAGTGCATGTCTGAATGCATGTCTCTTGCTCTCTCTCTCTCTCGCTCTCTCTCTCTCTCTCTGTCTCTCTCTCTCTCCCTCTCTCTCTCTCTGTCTCTGTCTCTCTATCTCTCTCTCTCTCTATCTCTCTCCCCCTCTCTCTCTCTCTCTGTGTAGATCTATGTTTATACGCCCGCTCTGCCTCTCTGTGTCTGTGGCTAAGCGTACAGAAGTGTTTATGGGGTGGTTACATTGTGAGAGCGGACAGCTATTCCCGTTAGCGGGACACACACACAAAGACACACACATGCACGCACCAGCATGCACACATACACACACACACACTCAAAGCCTACTGTGCTGCCACCTGTATCCCCATCGTTACCACTGGTTGGCATCTGCCGTGACCTCTGACCTTTGACTGGTCACATGTCCTAAGTGACTGTGACACTCTGGCATGCTCGTTTGGAAGCTTGACCACGGGCCTAATATAACCACCGTTAATGGGCTTTCTTTGGCTGGCAGGCTAGACACGTGCAAGAATGAGAAAATATAAAACAATTCCTTTTAAATGTCATAGTACTATAAATGCATGAAAGAAAAGCAAATTGTAGGTTAGCGATTGACAATCCCAGACACTTTAAAAGCCAAGAAAATCTCATGTTTGAGGATTTCCCCCTCACAGACTTACATCTCAACATTTATTTATTGACGCCGATGTTTCACTGATTTACCCCTCAGAGCGCAGTGGCGATGGAACAACTCATTTTCGCCAGTCAGGTTGTTTGGACAAGTTGTAAGGAGTTGTTTAAACAATCGCACTGGAGTAAGAGCAGAGCTGCTTAAGTGTGGCTTCCTGTCCCTATTTTCTCACCCTGTGTCTTAATCAGTGATGGAGTGGTAAATAAAAAGCCGGGTGAACCGTGATCTCCACTTAGTCATCATTATAAGCCATTACAACCAGCAATATTCAGAGAATAATTTGGAAAAGCATTTATTTATGCTTTGTCACCCATATAAGACAATATCTTTCTATAACCTACATCAATCTCATACTACTTAATATGATTTATACTATGATTAAAATTTTATGTCAGCCTAAAAAAGCGGGTAAACTCTATTCCATGCAAAAAAAAAAGTGTTGGTGTAACCCTAACCCAAAGTCTAGGTGGGTTTACTCTGCACTACATCTCATCTTAACCCTGCCTCTCATCCCTGCCATATTTGTTGTGACACTCTGTGGAGAAAATCCATCTTTTTTTTTGCCCCCTCCACATGGAGGTCACACCACAGGCTCAGCTGCAGAACAGCTTCAGTGTCTTTCTCAAGGACATTCCAGCAGGACAGATGCCTGCTGTCATGCAGGCTTGAACCCGGGTTCTCTGGCTGAACTTTGGTTTGAAGGATGGACTCCTTAATCACCAGGGATCAACCACCCTTGTCTCTGTTTTGTTCACCTGTAATACGTTTTCATAATATTTTTTTCCTATATCTCTTGCTTCCTCTTTCTTACATTCCCTTGCTCCCGCTTCTTCTCTTCTCCCCAAATCCAGCTTCATAATGTTTTTCTAACCTTTATTTTTATCCAGGGAAGGTCAACTGAGCATGCTTGCTCTTTCACAGCAAGGTCCTGCTTCACATTCATACACGTTCACACCTGCCCAGTGCGGCCACAGTCTGCTACTGTTGAGCAGCTCCACTGGAGGACCTGGGGGTTATGTGCCTTGCTCAAGGGCATCATGACAGTGGTTATTGAGGGATTTTCTAGCTGGTCTGAGGGTTTGAACCGACCACTTTCCCGTCACAAACCCGCTTCTCACTGCTACTGCTGCCTCGATAATAACACAAACAAGACAAAAGTATCTCAAATGAAAGAATGCAGTATCTCAAATCCTGTTGAAGAAAAAGCTGTTAACCTTCTGCTTCTCTAATCTTCTGTCTCTCTTTTCCAGCGTGTCAGTGCCACCCTTTGGGAGCAGTGGGTCGCTGGTGCAACCAGACGTCTGGTCAGTGTCTGTGTCGGGACGGGGTGACGGGCCTCAGGTGTAACCGCTGTGCCGCAGGCTACAAACAGGGCAGATCGCCTCTGCGGCCCTGCATACGTAAGTCTGCGGCCTCACAGCTTCAGCAGGGATATGGATATTTGTTTAGAATTTGTTGGATCAGATGTGTTGGTCACCATCACCATGGTTCTGTCCAAAAGTTGAAATTAGCTGTGTACTGGCTCATAGTCTTTCTGCAAACCGATATAAAAATCAGTTCTTTGTGTCAGTCATGACAAAAGCGACCTCAGTGACTTCCCTTCTCCTTCAACCTCATTTGCTCTTGACCTTAATGGATTAATCTTCCTATCAAGCGCCCTAAGCCTTTATCAAATAGTAGCTCAATATAAAAGAGGCCGCTCCAGTCCATACTAATTTGGCCCAATCTCCCAGGGTGTCCCCTTCCCATCATCCCTAGAGACTGTTTCCATAGCAGTGTTAACGTGAGCCTCCCTTTAAGTCCCCTATAGGGAAACCTCATCTCCAGCTGATCTGGGATCAGCGTCAGATCAAGTGGATTTTTGCTACTCATAGCTCTGGCTGTCGCTGGCCAGCTCCGAACCGCAACGAGCCGCCATGAGCGCTAATCCACGTGCGTTTCCCCGGCTAATCGCGCGAGTGCCGACAACTACACAGGCGCTGTGCGGGCGCCGACACTCTGTAAGCCCCAATCAGGTGACAGAGGGAGCTAGCGGTGGCGAGTTTCACACCTGTTGCACGGCTCAAAACGACCCCATCAGAAGGCCCAGACTCATAACTCTCCCGGTGAAAGGAGTGAGTGAAAGAAAACCTTGTTTGTTTTTACTGCCAGACCATCTCAGGCTATGTATAGCATCTCTTACCCCCCCCCCACCCCCACCCCCCACCCCTCCTCCACTCCTCTCCTCTCCTCTCCTCGGACTGACCAAAAGACAAGCGGCAGCCAGGCTAAACTTAAAGTTAGCACCACTGAACTTTTCATCCACACCTCCAGTGGCACAGGAGGTTCACAGAATCAGGCGTGTGTGTGTGTGTGTGTATGTGTGTGTGTCTATATATATATTGTACTGTCCACATGTCAGTAAGCATCCGCCCTGCTGAAGTGTCCTTGAGCAAAACACTGAATCCACATCAGCTCCAGTTGCACTGCACTGTAGCTGAGCCTGACCTTTGACCTCTCTGGACAGGGCAAGAAAGAAGAGAATTTCCCTTCAAGGATCAATAGAGTATCACATTATAATTTGCTCGCATTATTACTTCACACACATGCACACACACACACACACACACACACACACACACACACTAAGCTGAAGCCTCACTTTGACTCGTACATACACTACCAGTCAAAAGTTTGGACACACCTGATTGAATGCTTTTTTTTCATTATCTTAAAGCCATTTTGATCTAAAGGCTTATGCTTAAATGCTTGAAATGTGTTTCTCAGATAAATATAAATAGTGAAGTTGATCCTATGTATTAATTTCTTTCCAAAGCCTTTGCCTTTCCATCAAGGCAAAGGCAAGAATCTAAAAGAATCTAAAATATAAGATTGTTTTGATTTGTTTAACGCTTTTTTGGTCACTGCATAATTCCATTTGTGTTATTTCATCCATATTTCACACACACATACACACACATGCACACACCACCTTCCTGTCTTTTAGGAGGGGGGACAGTCAGCTGGGTGGGGGTGTAGGGTGTCACTGGCCCAGTTGTGTCAGAGAGGACAGGAAAGGGACAGGAGTATGAGCTTGGTAATATATGGTTGGGCTGTCCGACACACACACACACGCACACACACACACACACACACACACACACACACACACATACAAGAGGCCTGGATAATATATGGATAGGCCAGCAAGTTGTTCACTTTCCAGAGAACATAAATAGGCAAGCAAGTGATGGGAGCGAGAAAACAGGAGAGGTAACATTTATCAGCCGCTGTGTAATGTTTCAGACAAAACTATACTAACAAGACGTGGTGCTTTGACCCTATTAAATTACTGAAAGTAAAGTGTGTGTGAGCGTGTGTGTGTGTGTGTTCAAGTGAGTGCCAGAGGCTGCATTTCTACCCCATAAAAGGACCACACACACAGTCGTTTTGACACTTGCTTATCTTCTGTATGGGCATACCTCACGCACCAGGAGGCATTCACGCATAGCACGCATAACACACACACACACACACACACACAGACAGCCCCTGAAGGTAAGGAAGGGGCTACACTATGCATTCCTCTCACCTGTCTGTCGATGTGTTTACGTTTGCAGGAATTCAAGAGGTTGCCCCAACCCCGGTGTTCCAGCCTCAATACAGCATAGGTGAGTGGATTTACTGCCAAAAAAAATATGACACTACAGTATCTTTAATTTTTCATCTTCCCAGTAAATGAATTCAACATCCACAATTTGATCAAGGTAGAGACGGCAAGCATGGACTTCTTGGTATATCATGTTTGTCTCCTGTCATAAAATGTTCACAATATTGTCAGAGAAATTAATGCTATTTCATAAATGGAAAATGCTACAGTGTTACTGTTCAGTGAAATAATGCATTTGCCATGGTTCAGCTTTCTGAATGCCATGTGACTTAGCCTTGTATCCTATGAATTCCTTATGAATCGCCATACAAATTCGAAGAGTGCTGAAAACTGTGATTCATAGGGGCTGGATACCAGGCTTCATGTGACCCGTAAAGATGTTACAACCTCTAAGAGTGTTTATTGGAGCAGGAAAGCCGTTTCTATTTAATCAAATTCTATGAAGAAGTCTGTTTTTCTTTCATAGGACACAGTAGACATGACTGTGCCGTTTCCCACTTAACATGAAAGTCACTGACCAGCTCAGTGAACAGTTTGTGTTCCTCAGCGTCTCACTTTCATGATAGTGTTGTTCCCTCGTTCTCTGCTGCTGCTGGAATTACATTCCTTCGCTCCGAGTAGAGGTGTCCATGCAGAAGCTGACGACTCCCCCCTAGTGGCGGCTGGTGGAATGTCCCACCTGTTGCAGAACGGGTCATCTGTTAGCCACCGGATACTGTGATGACAAATAGAAGCAGCCATATTGTAATTAGGGGAAAAGACATGTGCTGATATGCTCGCTATGAAATGATACCCCCATCTCTCATTTGATGCTCCCTCTCTCTCTCTCTCTCTCTCTCTCTCTCTCACTCTTGCTCTCTCGCAGCGGAAGAGTGTGTTTCATACTGCCAGCCGTCTCAGGTTAAAGTCAGGATGAACTTGGAGACCTATTGTCTCAAGGACTACGGTTGGTGTCATGTTTGTTTGTTTTTTTCATTCATTACTACGTCAAAAATAAACTTAACAAGGTTTTCTGCTGCTGTTAGTCATTCCTCACCTTTCCTGTTTTTCTTATTTCTACTTTCTTTAATCTCTCATTGGTGCTCTCTGTCAGGGGGGTTAAGACAGTTTCTATCAATTTTCTCACAAATTATAAGACATTTTGAGGCTACTGAGCAAATGGATTTACACAGAAAATGACTGAATAATATGTGACCTAGATCTGATCTTAGAGCTACAGTGAAGATACCAAGTCTGGGTCACATAAAAACTGGTCATTAAAAAATACTGTATATATCTCCCTCTTCTCCCTCGTAGTGCTGAAGGTCCAGGTCAGAGGGATGGAGCGCTCGGGTCCCTGGTGGCAGTTCTCCGTCTGGGTGCAAACCGTCTTCCGCGTGGGGTCTTCCTCCCGCGTCCGCAGGGGCCCCCAGTCCCTCTGGGTCCCCGACCGCGACCTGGGCTGCGGCTGCCCCGCCCTCCACGTGGGCCGCACCTTCCTCCTGATCGGCGCGGAGGAAGGAGGGAGGGGCTGGGGGCCGGAGGAGAGCCGCCTGGTGGCCGACCGCTCCACGCTGGCTCTCCAGTGGCGGGAACACTGGAACCCCAAACTCAGGGGCTTCAGGGGGCAGGACAAGAGGGGCCGCTGCCCCCCGAAATCCCCCAACCACCACCACCAGCAGCAGGAGGGTCCCACAAAGCCCCAGTCGGGCTACATCCCCCCACACCTACTGACTGAGACAGACACCGAGCCTCACGGCGCGCACACACACTCTGTGACACACGCAGCGGAGGACGCTCAAAGCTCGGCGGCGCCACACACACACACTTACACACACACACACGCCGGGGAAACATCTTCATCTCGGCCTGAGAGCACCGCTGAGCCGACCGCCTCGCCCTCTGCGCCCGCTCTGGTGTGTTCTACCCAAAGTCCTGTCTGAAAAACAGGAGCGACAAGGAGACAGAAAAGAAGAGATGGCTGTTTGTTTCAGTCCAGAAGTTGGACTGTATCCTTTGACTTCCTCCAGAGACTCGGCAAAAGAGAAGAACTGATTTTGTTTCAGCATCTGTCCGGAGGTTTCTGGAAAAATGGGAGTGAATTTCTTTCCCCAACCATGAGAAAGCTCAGAGAAACTGTTCATTGTCACATGCACAAGGACATACAGTACATACACCGCTCACACACACACACACACACATACACACAGATGTTCAGATTCTGATAATGCTGATAATGTGAAGAAACACACTAACGCCCTTACTGTATTTAACTGTCTCTCTGTTTTGGGAGAAAGGAAAATTAATTTCATTTTGTTTGCATTGACTAGATCTGGTGCACCGACTGTGAGTGAAGGAGGTAAAACTCACTGATGGGAAAATATAGAAATATAAAATATGAAAATACAAAACTAGTGCTATGTGAAGTATAACTTAAGATTGTAATATTTTCTACTGAGGTACTGTAAACCTTGAGAAAAAACTTCAAGTCACTGAATTCTGACTGAAATGCCATGCAGTATTTTTGTATGTCTTATAAAAGATTTTCTTTAAACAATTGAATTTGAATCATATTTATGCATAGAATATTTTATGTAAGAGAAAAACTGATGCAGTTTAATTGTTTTCAGAGAAAATAGTACAATATATGTGCATTTGATTAATCAAAATTATCATAGCCAGATAAATATTCTACCTCACATTTGCTATACAGAATTATAACCAAGGATTATTCAGGGATGTGATTTTTCAGTGGGTTTCTTTTTTTTCTTTTTTTTTTTAATGGAACAAAGAGATTACCCTTGTTATATAAATGCAATGGGATTTTTTTTAACTGATTTGTAAAGGTATTGGTACAAAAGATAACAATACAATGACTAGTTTTCATTTACAGTTTTCATATTGAAAAGTGAAAATAATAAACTAAGAAGACTTTCAAGACTCTCAGATAATAAAAACGATATGATGGTGGGGAACAATTTAGATTGTTTCAAACCAGCAATAAACATAGCTATAGGCTAGAGTTAATGCTCAATATTTAGATAATAATATATTGTGCCATATTAATTTACAGTTAAATCTGTATTGTTTGGCTTACAGTTTAAAGTTGCAGTGTATTCACGGTGCAACCTGTGCAGCACATTCTGTGTTTCATAGATCATTTAAAGACTGCACAATGTTAATTTGTGTACTAATATTCGAGTGAAAATCCATAGCATTTATTTAATAAGAACACTCTTTGTTTCATTCATTTGTTAATCTCTAGCCCTCTGAGCCTCTATTTATGTTCAGGTTTTTGGACTCAAGGCTCTGATTAATTTCTAATGGAAGATTACCATTTTCCCTCTTTTCCCCTGATCACATCCTTGCATATTTTGAATTATTATGATAAAGGTAATGTACGCTCCAGTTCCTGTAATGGCAACTGCTGATAATCTCACACACACACACACACACACACACACACACACACACACCTTTCACTCACACACCATACAATATTTGGGGAAACTGACACTATCTACCATCTCCTCCCCGGCTGGACAGCTGACACAGAGACCAAACTAACTGCAGCCAGTTATTTCCCGACCGTACAGGAACCTAAGATAGACTCTGAGGAGCCCAGATACTGATCTAAAAAGCATTGGTCCATCCTCGCGTCATGATTTCTGTTTCCATTTGGGAGATATGGCGTCATAGCCCAGGGGAGATGGGGGGTGTGAGGGAGGAAGGGGCGAGGAGGGGGTGAAACAGATGGAAGAGCTCCTATTTGTTGAGGAGTCGTGTTGTTTTGGTAGGCCGTGTGTGGGTGATTGGCTGTGCCACTGTGTTGTAGCCTGTGATTGAAAATAAAAAGAGAAAAATAGACCCGCTGACTGATGACCTCTCAGTGGGACTGCACATACACGGAGGAGAACGGTGTGTGTGTGTGTGTGTTCGTTCTTGTATTTCAATCCTTATGAGGTCCAAATGGCCTCACAAGGATAGAAAAATGAGGGAAATCCTCCAAAGTGGGAACATTTAATGCTTCCTGCAGTCCTCATTTTATGCTTATGCTGCGTTTCTGTCACGTTGGATTCATCAGAAATACAAACTGCCGACTGGGAAAAAAAAGCGTTCACACCAGCGTCTTAGTGGTAATTACAAACAGGACGTGGGAATTTTTTTATGGGCTCCGACTTCTTGGCGTCACGAATTGCAGAAATGTGTCAACACAGGCGGCAAGCGCTGCAGCAAATCCACTGATGTTGGCAGTCCAAGATAAAAGAAAAAAAAATCAAAATGACCAGTTCTATTCACAGTAACACATCAACTCTGTGTAAGGAAAGCGAATAATGTCTGCTGCAGTTTGTTTATGGTTGTTTTTAAATTCATAAATTATTTTAAATGTAGGCGTTACAACAAGTTACAGTAAACACATGAGAGTTGTAGGAGCGAGATGTCATCCTGTTCTTCTGCTTCTTCCGATACGACTTGAATGTGGCATCAGAATAAGGGTTAAGGTTAGTTTAGTGTGACAACTTGGTTTAGGGTTAGGGTTAGAATTACCATTAGTTTTAGGTCAGGGTAAAGGAAACATTATACTAACAGGCCCAACACAGACTTTTGCTCTTCGTTCATTTAAACTTCACTCCAGTGGAGGCGCCTGAAGATTCAAAAGTTAAGCACAACCTGGGGAAAGCAGATATAGCGGTGACAAAAACTCAGAACAACAGGCTGCAGTGAAAGAGCGACAAAGGCGGCTGAGGGAATATGAGGACTTAGAAGCTGTTTGATCGGTGATAAAGCGGCAGAAAACCTCTAACAAACTCAGCAAGCCAAGCCTCGAAATAATTCATTTTAAATAAACCTGCTGAACATTAGTTTCCACAGCGAGGAATTCAGGGTTAGGCATGCAGTGGAGAGGGTTATGGTTCGGGTCCTCACAAGTATAGTAATACAAACCTCTGTGTGAGAGAGAGACAAAGAGTGTGTGTGTCAGTGCATGTACAATCATGTCTTGGGGGCAAACTATCTGCCCTTTTTTTTGTCTGTGTGTGTGTGTGTGTGTGTGTGTGTGTGTGTGTGTGTGTGTGTGAGCACAAAGCACCTGCTGCGTTGCTCCAGCAAGCACCTGTCGCCAGCTGTCTCCTCAGCGCAGCCTCTGTCGACAGTGGGTTTGATCCCAAAACTCCCCAAACACACACACTTACACAGACACTAACAGACAGCTTAAGCCCGTGGGCCGCGGAGCATTCTGTCTGCGGCTTCGCTCACACTGACCTGACTGCAGCGTGCTTTCTTGACACAAACGTGAAGTATGGTTGACCAGGGCAGGCCTTACTGTTTGGGAAATAGTGATGAAACTCACAGGTTGTGTATGTGTGTGTGTGTGTGTGTGTGTGTGTGTGTGTGTGTGTGTGTGGTGTTATGTTTACAACCTGCCGGGGGTACGTTTTACGAGAGGTGACTCCTCCTGCGCCGCAGCCAGAGCCAAAGTTCAACTAGACCTCCTGCAAACACATTCTCTCTCTCTCTTCTCCTTATCCCATTTCCTTTTCCTTTTCCTCCCTCTCTCCTTTTACACACACACACACACACACACACGCAGACTTAAAATTTTGCTTCACTCTCTTCTTAAAATTTGTACATCTCTCTCTCACACACACAATCTTTGTTTCACACCTAATCTTCTATTCTGAGAACTCAAGTCCAAGTTCAGCAAGTTTTACCCTCACAATGTTCTGGGGAGGGACACACACACACACACACACACACACACACACACACACACACACACTGGGCTTCTGTTAACCTGAGAGGCAGAGGGTCAATCCTTGTGATCCGCAGCCTGCATGCCTTCCATACAGACATGCCGCCGACACAGCAACCCGACTCCTAGCTAGATTAGGACTAATCAAGCATGGCATGGCTCTGGACAGCACCCCCATGGCACACACACACACACACACACACACAGAACTATGCCATTAATATATTGTGTACACACACACACACACACACCAGTGGCCTGTGCTGTTTTTATCTTTCATACAAATTGAAATTCTCAATCCTCAACTCATAGAAATGACTAAATATAGCCACATCGCCACGCCGCTCTCATGCAACCCCAAAACTTTGACATATACATTAAAACAATTTGGACAATAGGACTTTCTGCTTTTACCCAAATTCTTGACCAATTATACGTGTGTGCATGGGGTTTCCTTCCAGAATGCTATATCCTTATTAGATTCAAAATAAAAAGTTATTCCAATATGAATTACTCCATATTTCAATAACATTGTTGGTTTCTTCTACAAAAATGTTGTTATAATTTAAATTAAAAGGATTCAAATTGACTTCATTATGAGATTTACCTTCATGCCAGCAATCATTTGCAAGAACATGCATTGTATTGGAGTGAAACTGTTTTTATAACCTATAGATGCATGAAATTAACTGCTACATACCACTATTTTTGTGTGGAAAATTTTGGTGATTTTCATGTTTTAACTTCAGCTGAACGATTAAATGGTTCAATATGGGTTGAGAAAATTCTACTACATCTTTGGTTTAGGAAACCCTTTCAAAACCCTTTGGATAAACTAAAAACTGCATTGTGGTCAGTCTGAAAACAAAGCTGCTTTTCTTAGTTCCTGAAAAGTTGACATTTGGAAGATAGAAGGTGGTATATGCTTCTATTTTGTAAGTTAAGGTTTCTGAGCCTTTGTTGAAGAGGGTTTGTACTTTGCTACGTTTCTTCTAAAACAGGCTTATAATACAAATGACAGTTGTAACAATCAGTAAAATCCCTTTTTGAGCACCAGTGAAATACAACTTTGAAATTTCATATAAATAAAGTGCTCATTACTGTTTGCCCACATGAGACAGACTGTATGAAGTCATTCTGCATCCCGGTGAAAAGTTCCCACCAGCTCCAGGTGTCCACCAGTCGTCTAGTCACGTCTTTGGTCACAAACGTCTGCCACGTCTCTCTGTTCACAGAAACAGGCCTTCCTCGGCTCCCTTCCCTTTGTAGTCTGCAATGGGAACCTCATTTTGTCTTTGTAGTCGTCGAGCGGAACCTTATTTTGGCAGCCACCGTGTTAGAGGGGACAGGTGATTTATGGCACCGGGGGCAAAAGGGTGATTCCACCGTTTTTTTTTTTCGGGACATTGTTCTGGATGTTGTTATGGCATCCACACACAGTTCCCAGTCTATTAGAGTTATAGTAGTGGGAGAGTCAGACTGGGGGTCCGGGATTAGCGATCAAAAGGCAGAGGGGGGTTGGGGGAAAAGGTTAGGGGTAACACTAGCCCACCCTGCCCAGGTGCTGCGGTAAAGCGGGCTGAAAGGAGACCCCCATCTGTAGGGCGGATGGGTCGAACATGTGCTGTGTGTGTGTTGGTTTTTGTATTGGTTCTAAAAATGCTGTGTGTGTGTGTGTGTGTGTGTGTGCGTGCATGACTTTTACGAGGTGTACGCTGCGTGGTGAACTCCGTCTAGTTGGATTTGAACCGTAACCGATTGGATTTCAGGCTAGGGAAGGCGACCCCTGACCTTTTTACAACATCTGTGCCCCTGACTGTTCCTCAGCCACATTTCAACTTCACATTACCCTCTGAGCCACCAGGCCCATCTCCTCATCCACACCCCAGGAACACTGTGGCAATGTGCAGAAAAATAGTTGATAGTAGTTGAAAATTGAGATATTTAAAGGGATTTGAGAATCGCTTGATTTAACTTTCAGAAACACTTGTCCAGCCACTTCAGCGGGTGGTAAAACAAATTATGTGAAATTGTGTAGAATAACTTCCTTGTTATAGAAAGGTGAAACTTTGCAAATGCTATTGAATAATCCCTCCATTTAAGAATTTGCATGTATCTTCAATGTTCAGCTGCTGTCCTAGATTAATAAAAAAAACACTTAATGTTTCTAGAGTCACCAGTAGAGTTACTAACAGCTGCCAAAAGTCCCATTTTCAAAGAAAAGCGCAAAATAAGAGTCCTGAACTTCATCAATAAATACCTTTATTTTTTTTCACACTGTTATTCACACACTGTTATTTTTTTTATTTTTACACAGCCTCGTTGAATTCTGTGTGGCAGCAGCCATGACAGAGCGGAGGTGGTCTCTCTCACATGTGGGTGGTCTCATCTTCACTGTCTGTGTCGTGGGGAAGAGAAGTCTGGGCTGCAGGGAGGTTGTTACAGTGCAGGTAGAAGAAAACCACTTGGACCTAAGTGTGCACACATACACACACACACAAATACACACACACACACAGAAAGCAGCAGAACTTTAGAAAGAATCAACTCAACAAATCGCTTCTGTTGTGCTGTTGTGCAAGACACTTAACCTTTACACTAGGGGCAGGTGTTGTTTTTGATAATACTTCAAATTTGATACTGGCTCTAAATCAACACTTTGCTGAATGAAACCAGATTAAATCAAACAATATTTTTTTCCCTCAATATTTGAAGGGTCTCATGTTGAGAAGCAATTGCTACCTTTAATAATTTTTCAATATTTCAGAAGTAAAAATAATTCACAAATGTGGCAATTTTGTAAGCAAAGGTCTTAGGTTGGCTAACAACAGTGTTTCATAATAATTTGAGAAGTTGCCCAATTTTCATGTGGCGGATATCTAATTCTGGACTGAAACTTTCTTATTGCATGCCTATAAACAAGAGGAAAACTTTAATTTTCATTGTAGTAATTCCACATTTTGACGGTTTTTAATACTTATTTATGCATTTTTGATTCCTTAAAATCACTATCATTACTGAAAATCTGTAATTTTCCAATATCCAGCTGATCCCCACCTGCACCACGACCTCCTGGGAGATATCCACCGTGGGGCCGCCGTGCCCCAGGCTGGCCACAGGGGGGCGTAAGAGGCTGGGACCAAACACTGTCGCCAGGTTCATCAGAGACATCTTGTTGACCTCTTGCCTCTCTGAGACCCTGGAAAATATGATGAAACGAAAATGAGAAAATTGAAAAAGAGGAAATGTGATTGCGAAATCCCATTATCAACAACAACGCTTAGAGTTAACAGCTTATGCGGGTCAGTAATAATCAATATGATTATTACCTCCACTAACAAAGTTGGAAGGAGGTTTGTTTTCATCTGTCTCTCTTACAAGGTTACGATATCAACTCTAATGAGTTCAGAGAGGAAGGACAGCTTCAACCACCTGGTCCATTAAAAGAATTTCAGCAGTAAATAATAATTTGTATGTGGCGGGATGTGTTGCTGTCTGATCCAGACCGTTGGAGGTGGTGCAGCAGGTAGAGGAAGGTCTGGCGGTTGACGTCAGGACAGGACTGGAGCAGAGACAGCATGGACACCAGTCTGGAGTCAAGGTCCTGGATGTCTGCAGGAGAGTCAATTGTCAGGTTGGTCAATTCACATACATGTAGGTCTGTTGAGTTCAGGAAGGCTAGCAGAGGTGTGCACACCCAACCTATATGTAGGCCAGGTGCTGCATAAAGGGAGATTATCCGCACACTGGATTAAAGCTCCTTTCTAAATACTTTATTCAATACAGGACAAAGTTTTGGCCCTGAAGTCTCCATCAGGCAAAACTCCTGTGTGAATGAATTAATCCAGTGTGCGGATAATCCTCCTTTTATGAATCTGCTGAGTTCAGAACATAAGAATTTTTGAGGAAGTGCTGTTTGTCACTTTGCCATTTTAAGGTTATTTTAAGGGGGCTAGAGTTGGAATTAAGGTTATAAAAACCTGTGTCGTTTACTTTTATAGTCCATTTACTACTGTTTGTGTCTAGCTGACATTTCCCCAATCATTGCATTTTTTAAAAATCTTTTACTTGTTATTTGTTCTTTTTATAATACAAACGTTATGGTGTCAAACCAAGCTTTGAATTAACTGCTGTCCTGGCTGACAGATGCTCATGACATGGATGTGACGATAAAGTTTGTAAGGTCATGTGTTTTGAGGCAGAGACTTCCACTTCTTGTTGTGGGTGTCAGGTGATTAACAGTAAGCAGGGTGTAACGTAATGTGCGCACAGATATGAAAACGCTCAACACGGCAAAATGAAATAACAATAAAACAGAAACTCTGACAAAATCAAAAGGCAATTTTCAAGTCTATGGAAGTTGTTTTCCATACTGTACAAGAATAAATGGCAGCAAACGGCTTCTTCTGAAGGGAGGAAAATGGGCGCTGATATCTCCAGCTATGCTGACTGTGTACAGATTCACTTCCAACAGAGTGTGTGTGTGTGTGTGTGTGTGTGTGTGTGTGTGTGTGTGTGAGTGTGTGTCTCACTCAGCGCCCTGGCCAGGCTCTGGAACAGCTCAGTAGGTATGAGCGGTTCAGGCAGCTCTCTGAAGTAGAGCTTGAGAACGCCTGAGACCGCGTTCACTTCTGCAGTTCTCAGCCTGGTTACTGCGTCACGCAGATCTGGGCGGACAGAGGATCAAGATCAGTATCACCTTTACTTACTGAGCAATTACTTGATATGATAGTGATAATAAACGTGAGATAAGGATCACAACAGGAAGGGATAAAGTGCATATTCATTATTTTTAAAGCCAAAAAAAAACATAAAAGAATAAGAAAAAGCCTTCAGACTACATGCCATAGGCAAACTGTAGATATGGACAAGCTTCATAACTCAAACTCTTTTATGTACTTTCTGTTTTTTTGCATGAATTGAAGGTTTAGGTGCTAAGTCATATGACTCCAGGGTCTATGAAAGCCATTCAGAACCTTCTGATTTAAAGAAAGCATGATCATCTGCCTCAAGAGTTTTCTCTAGAGGTTTTTCTCAACCGCTGACTTTTGAGAGGTACAATATTTTCACTGGCAAATGGTGAAGACAACCAGCCGACTGACATCCAAAATCCAAACTGGTCAAAATTGCCACGTAGAAAAGAGTTTTTAAGTTGCAGTTAAATGTAACATATTTGTATGTAATCACAAAATCTTAACAACAGACAGCTGTTGTTTCCTGCATTTGAAGTGTATGAAACAACAGTTGTAACCAGTTTGAGTTTCAACATAACAGACAGCATGCTTGCTGTGAAACGTGTTTTCTTACTGCTGTTGAAGGCGGTCTTGAGGCTGCTGATGTCACTGGCGGCTCCTGAAATCCTGTAGATGCCGACTTCCTCCATGCCTCTCCTCTCCACCTCCTCCACACAGCACCGCACCACATGGGGGACCAGCACTCCCTCCTGTCTGGAGGAGGAAATACACACACACACACACACATTACAAATTTCAGCACTCAGGCAGACACAGATAAAAACACACAAGCACACAACTGCATGCTACATCTGTGCAATGAATGTAATGTGTGTGTGCACAAACATATTGCACTTATTGCATCCATCTTAGGGGAAATCCAAAACACACCACAGGTGCTTGATACATGTGTTGTTTCATTTTACACTCCGTTCTTGCCACACTTCTGCTATCGCTGCTTCTCTTTAGACCATCATCCCACATAACAAGCCATTTCACTTCCTAAATCTAGCTGTGCAACACGGCAAGAGACGGAAATAAAACTCCTCTGAGCAACTGTTGCTTTCAGCTGAATGGCTTTCACTGGTCACTGTGGACTCTCAGCGACAGTATTGGTCTGTTTACAGTGATTGACAGGGACTCACTCTGCCACAGCTCCAATCGGGATGTTGAAGACAGGCTGTTGCTGAGGTGAGCTGGGCGGGCCAAGGGGGTGTGGACAGTACTTCAGGGACAGGGTCACCTCCACCTGGCCCACAGGGAGCGTCTGTCTTCTCCAGCGCTTTTGCAGGGTGGTGGAGTCCAACTGGAAAGAGACACAGATAGATAGACACAGATAGTGACAGTCTGTTGACAGCAGAGCCAGAAAAACTTGTAGAAGTCAACATGGCAGACATGATGAAAAATGCAAAACACTGTAGAAGTTAAGATTTGGTTCATCAGCAATCTAAAAATAAATGGTTTGGATGGGAAACAAGTAGGAGACAATAGTGCACGCCTCTACTGTGTTTTTCCTTCTTAGCCCTGCCTCTGTGCATGCCCCCCCCCCCCCCCCCCCCCCCACACACACACACACACACACACACACACACACACATACACACACATAGCTGACCTACTGGTGCCCCTTGACAGCTAAATCAATCCAGACCATCTAATGAATCTCAGCCGAAGCCCGAACCTCCCGCAAACATTTTAATGGAGCTTGGTCTTGCTCACGCTCCTCGTACCTTGACAGAAGCTTTTCCCAGGACGGCATCTTCCCCTCCCTCTGACTGACTCACACACAGCACCTTCAGGTTCTGCGCCCCATCCACCTGGAAAGTCAGCTCCTATTTGAAAGACAGAATGTGAATTTGAGTTGTAAGGGTGTTAACGCTGACAGCAGTGTCCTAGAGCTGCAAAGAGACCACACATCCCTTATTTTAGCATTTCGACACTGGTTACTAGTTGGATTGAGAGTAGATTTTATTTCACTGATCATGTTTAAAGCATGGCTGGTCTGGCCACACTGCAGACTCTTTAATCCCCTGTGAGTCGGAGCGCAGTCTGACATCTTGGTGGGTCTCTCTGACGGTCCTGCAGTCTAGACTCCAGAGGAAATGTGGCTGTGCTTCGGCTGTCATGGTCCATAAACTAGAACGACCTGTCTGAGGAACTTCAGTACCATTTTATTAATGACTTAAACACACACAGACTCAATTTTATGTTTTAATTTATGTATGTATGAATGTATGTATGTATGTGTCTATCTGTCTATCTATCTATGACCACTTTTCTTTGGAATGTATTTCCCAATTTTGAATCCATTTTTAAATACTGAGTGTTTTAGAAGTAGGAATACATTTTTCTATACATAAATAATTAAATTTGTTCCATTTGTCCAGGTCCAGGTCCAACTACTTTTGAAACATACTGTATTTTAAGACTCCTTGTTGTTGTAAAAACAATATTATTATTATTATTATTATTATTATTATAGCTTGGGTCTAACCTGGTCCCAGTGTGGGCTGAGGCTTTGGATTGAAGAATGGGTCTGGGCCTGTTTATCATAGCACTCATAGCCATCCACCTCCACACACACATACACACCTGAGAAAGAGAGAGAGAGAGAGAGAGAGAGAAGAGAGAGAGAGGGAGGTTGACAGTTACCTACCTTCAAAAAGTATCAATCATTTTGTAAGAGGAGCTGGTATGAAACTCTTATGTACTATAATTAGAGCAGAGCAAATAACAAATGTACTAGCTGGGTGTTGTAGGCCGCAGGCAGAGTGGATCGCTACAGTCAGAGTCCCACACAGCGAGTCCTCCTCATCACCTGGTGAGAAACAGAAATGTCCTGAAGCTCACTAAATGTAATCGTGTTGAAGGGAACTGAAATTGCGCAAGTCTGTGGGTATGAGGGGTATTACATAGAAAGTCATAAAAACCTGTTGGAAATTAAAAGTGCAGCATGAAAAGATCAAAGGCAACAGCCCGGACTTTCTGTATCGCATTTCAGACAGGATGTGAACCTGTGGTGAGGAAAAGAGGTAAGAGAGTGAGACAGAGAGACAGAGAGAGAGAGAGAGAGCTGTACCAGTGTTTAAGCTGTGTAGTGGTGGCTGCTGAGTCATTCTCAGTTTGACACATGCGCTGGTGAGGGTGAGCAGATCTGGAGGAACTGTTTCTATGTCTGAGAAACAACAGATGGCAAACACAGGCATATTTTTATCATTTGAAAGTTTTGAGAACAGTTGATAGCTATTTTTGGAATAACATGGCAGTCACATCAGGGAGAAACCACAAGCAATCTGATTTGTCTGTGTTTAGAAAGCCATGAAAAGATTCACAATCACATTTCTCGCTAACACCTGTATGATCTGTTTTCCTTTTTGTTTCTTTAACAGTAATAGTTATGTTCTTTTCTAATAACCCATCAGTTGTTAACTTACTGTCTCTGGTGAGCTTGTGGATGGCTTCTCTCCATTCGTCAAGTTCATACAGGGAGGACAGGAGACAGTGACTCTGCAGCGAGAGACATTAGTTTATACATCAGGCATAGATTAGGATGCTTATTGTGTGTGTGTGTGTGTGTGTGTGTGTGTGTTGTGTGTGTGTGTGTGTGTGTGTGTGTGTGTGTGTGTGTGTGGGGGGGGGGGGGGGGGGGGGGTGTATACCTTGCCACTGGGGCTGTGCAGCTCCAGTCTGTGGACAGGTGAGTGTGTGAGCAGCAACAGTTCCATCTGCTGCAGTTTCTTCCTGCTTCGAGCTGCCAGGCCCCTGGATCCTCTCTTCACACACACACACACACACACACACACACACACACACACACACACACACACACAAATTCTGAATATAGCACTCAATGCATTAAAACTCAAGACTGGTCTGACTCCTTTTACTCTCTCTCTCTCTCTCTCGCTCTCGCTCTCGCTCTCGCTCTCGCTCTCTCTCTCTCTCTCGCTCTCTCTCTCTTCTCTCTCTCTCTCTCTCTCTCTCTTTGCACACACACACACACACACCACGTGTTGCCGCAGCTGTTGTCGGAGCAGGTACATCTTGGTTCGGATGGTGTGTATGCGGAGGTGTGTGTCGGCCGGTCCTTCCTGGTCCGCAGCCCAGCGCAGTCTGAGACCGGCCAGGGGCAGATACCAGCAGAACCTGTACTGGGCCTGCTTCCTGGGAGGAAACACAAACACATTCATGTACAAACACACACAAACAGTCACACATACAAACAGAATAATCAGTTTGTGTGAAAGTGTACAGACAAATGTATCTTATAGTGCCACATTTATACAGGGCAGGTAGAGCCTCAGCTATTCCTCTAGGCAGCGGTGGAAGAAGTATTCAGATCTTTGACTTAAGTAAAAGTAGCAATACCACAGTGTAAAAATACTTTGTTACAAGTAAAAGTCCTGCATTCAAAATCTTACTTAAGTCAAAGTACAAAAGTATTAGCATCAAAATATACTTAAAGTAGCAAAAGTAAAAGTAGTCATTATGCAGAATGGCCCATTTCAGAATCATATATATCATGTTATTGGACTATAAATATTGATGCATTAATGTGTTCATCACTTTAATGTTGCACCTGGTAAAGGTGGAGCTAATTTTAATTACTTTATATACTGCTGGATAGCTTAACCTATAAAAATATATCATAATGTATTAGTTGATTTATAATTTGTATTAATAATCTAAATCTGCAAAGTAACTAGTAACTAAAGCTGTCAAATAAATGTAGTGGAGTAAAAAGTACAATATTTCCCTCTGAAATGTAGTGGAGTAGAAGTATAAAGTAGAATGAAATGGTAATACTCAAGTAAAGTGCAACTACCTCTAAATTGTACTTAAGTACAGTACTTGAGTAAATGTTCTTAGTTACTTTCCACCACTGCTTCTAGGCTTGTCTTCTTTTCCTGAGTGTATTTCTTCTACTGAGCTCGTATCCTGCTCTTTAAAGGTAAAGGTGCATGTAGCATTGTCAAATTACTGTAAACAAATATGTGTACATATATACGTATATATGAAGACCTGTCACACACCCTTTGGCCACAGCCTTGAGCTTGGTACACAGCAGCAGGTCGGTGTACAGGAAGAGGTGGCGCAGGTTCCGCTCCCCCTCACACACATCCACCACGAAGCCATCACGCATCAGCTGCCGTCTCTGGGGCGCAGACACACACACAGACACACGCACACAGACACACACATTGTGTTGTTAATACTACTATATGGGTGTGACTGTTTTGGGGGTTTGTTTTGATGTTTTCCTGTGAGTTCATGCCTCAAGACTGGGAGGGTGGGCAAGGGTGTGTGCACATGCAAATATACAATAAAACACATGTGTAAGTACTTTTGGCGAGTTCATGTGTGTGTATGTATATGCTTATGTGCACTTGTGTGTGAATGTTTGCATATGTGCGCGCCCACGTGTGTGTGTGTGTGTGCACGGTTTACTCTCACCATGCCGTGACTGAGCGTGACCTCTCGTTTACATTGTGAGCCCTCGTTGACCCCAGACAGGAAGCTGCGAGACAGCCTCAGAGCTTCCTGTAGTGCCGTGTGATCCCCGTGTTCCACAGGTGTCGTCTGCAGGACGTCCTGCAGGAGGACAGACAGCTCAACATTAAGGTTCAGCTGTGTTTGGAGAGCACACACATATAAACAAATAAGGCCAATGAAAATCCATATGGGTCACATGTGGACTAATTAAATAAAGGAGAAACAAGGAGAGGGAAGAAAAAGGAGAGAAGAGAGGTTTCATGAATTGAAATTAAAAGGACTATAAACAATTTGGTGAAAAGAAATGAATGGAAGAATGACTGTAATGAATCATCAGGGGTTTTCTCACTCGCAGCACCAGTGTGGTCTTGGTTACTCTGTCCAGAGGTTTGTACAGGAGAGCTGGAGGAAAAAGGACAGCGATCAAACACTGACAACCAATAACTCATGTAATAAAACAACATACATTAACCCATTAGTCCGTACCTTCAAAGGTGTATTTGGTCCTAGCTTTGTCTGAGCCGTTGTTAGACATCATGCTCTGAAAAACAAAGTGAGACTAATTAGACTGTGCCTGTATGTTAGTTTAGCGTTCAGTCTGTTCTCTGTGTATTTGTTTTACCTGGGCCAGCGTTCGGAAGCGATGGTCAGAGTGTGTGCACTTGCGGACAATTTCAACAGCCTTCTCATAGTTATCGATGAAACCACGATACACACCAATCTGGTTCACCTGCAAAAGCAAATGTATGGATAGATGGATGGATGAATGGATAGATGGATGGATGGATGGATGAATGGATGGATGGAGAGATGGATGGATGGATGGATGGATGGAGTCAAATCGCTACTCATTTGTAGAATAGCCGAGTGAATCTCTCACACTAAAAAACAATTGAAGAGTTTCACTCCAAAATGAGATATCTGCCATGTGAAAACTTGGACACCCTTTCTTAGAGAATGATCACTTGCATTAATGTACAACTCATTATGAAATACTGCTGAAGTTACTATCCAACCTAGGACCTTTGCTTACAAAATAGCAATACTTTTGGGGATGATGTCTTCCTTATTTATGAAATATTGACAGATTAATTGAAGGTAGCAATTATTTTTCAAAAAGGATATATTTGCATAACATTTTGGAACAAAATGCTTCAAATATTAACCAAATATATAATAATTTGCTCTATTGCATAATGACATTTATTCAGCAAAGAGAGGTATTGAGAAAAGTATTGATTTTGAACCAGTATCAAATTTGAAGTACCAGAACTGGTAGCAGTATTGAAATCCTACAATACAATCCTACAATACTTGTCCCTAGTGTAAATGTTAAGTGTCTTAACACAAGGGCATAACAGAAGGGGGTTGGTTAGTGAGCCATTGATACTACATAGTTTTGTTTTGTGTGTGTGTGTGTGTGTGTGTGTGTGTGTGTGTGTGTGAGAGAGAGTCTGTACTGTATAACTTACCATTTTCAAAAATAGATCCCCCACCATCAACTCAAAACCTCCCTGCTTCATCTCTGTCTCCTCAGCTGAGCTCCTCTCCCTCTCTGGGTCTGGATCCACCGGGCCGGGACTGGGCTCTGTGTGTGTGTGTGGGTCCAGACGGGCCTTCAGGCCGGCGTAGAAGCACTGGTGCATGTCTCTGAGCTCGGGCACCTGGTAGAAAACCGTATGCACCTGTTGACTGGACAGAACCGGCTGGGACGTCCCGGCTGAGGCCCGCAGAGCCTTCATGGGCTAGAAGGGGGCAGGTGGAGAGGGAAGGTAGATTGAGATGAAGGGAGGGGGACGGGGGGTTGAAACGGTGAGGGATGGTGAGGACGAGAAGGATGAAGTAGGATATGAGAGAGAAAATATGTTAAGGAGATGAAGAAAAGAAAATGAAGAAAATGAGTTGTACAAGCAGAGAGAGAAAAAGAGAAGAGAGGCAGAATAAAATAGGTGAGAGGAGTTGGTGATATATAGAGAACAGAAATAAAACACATAACTGGGCTGTGGTGAATAATTTAGATGAGAAACAGGGTGGCGAGAAGCATGTGTGAACATGTTGAATCGAGCGCAGAGTTCACATTTCACACACACCACTGAAGTCTCAGTCACACACACTTCAACAGCCACTCAGCTTTGGCACATACACTCCAACCGCCCCCATAACAGCGACATGCATAAATGCACACATGGTATATTTACTCACCCACACAATAAACCGTGCATACTGCCGAGCTGAAACGGCACAGAAAATATCCGCGCAACAACCACAAACATAACATCAACTTTATGATTCGTTTCTCACATCCATTTATTTTAAACTTAAATGAGTCACACACACATTAAATGCAGAAACAGGGATAGCTGCTGCTGGAAATAGCAGCAAAGAAAGGGGGAAATTAATCAATAAAAAGCACCCAGTCACTCGTTCTTGCGCCACCACTTCCTGGCGCAAGTCTATTAGCAGCTCGATTCACAACCCAATCTGAAAAGTCTTCCTCTCTGCTCTTGTTGACCATTAACCAAAAGAGAATTCACTCTACTCTAAACCTCTACTGATAGGAAGCACACACATTATCAATTTGCAACGTTAGCAGGGACGATGGCTTTAGTATTCTGATTTCTAAAATGCAGTTTTATATTTGGACCTTTGACAGAAAGGGGAACTCATCCCTGATGGAGAACAAGAGATTTACCATGTGTGGTCAAAGAAGGAAGCCCAATAACTAAGACACTGGATTCTATTATTGCACATTATCTTGTGTGGCACAACACCAACCACACACTCAAGGACATGCACGCTTCTGCTCACACAGACAAACACATGCAAGACAACAGGATGACCTATCTATCCACACATCATGTTAGTGTAAGGTATCAAACTGCATGAGCATCATTTAGCACTGATGTCCAGCCTGTTGTCTTATAAGACTTTACCATCTCATGAGTTAAGATCGGCAGAACTAAGTAGATTTGACAAATAAAGTCACTTTCTGATTCGTCTATACACCTTACTGTACCGTAGTTTCACCTGATTTCCAGGAGAGTAAAGGTCTCATCCCTTCAGTCAGACTTTATGTTTTGTTTTGTTTTATTTAACTCTTTATACTGTAGTGACACAATAAAAAGGGGAAGCTGAGCAGTATTAGTAATATCTACAGTGTTTATGCATTGCAGTACTGCACGTTCAGCCCAGAGAAGGAAGGCTGCAACCACAGACTTCATGGTTTCAGACCAAGCTGGGTGTGTGCTCATATAAACAGTCTTGCTTAGTAATATACGTGGAAAAAAAAGCTGTTAGTGAGCGAGACTGTGTGTGTGTGTGTGTTAGAGAAAGAGTGCGAGAGAGAGAAATGAGAACCTACAGCATGTTTGTGTGTGGCAGAAACAGAGAGAGAGAGAATGAGAATCAAGTGTGTGTGGTGTGTGTGTAGTGTGCGCATGCGCGCATGATGGCGGCAGGTCGTAGGTGAAGTGCAGGTGAACGCCAACTGTTGTTTTGATAACCTAAACAACCACACCCGTTGTAATTACCATTGTTAATGTAATAGGTCTAGTTTAAGATGCATTGGCAACTTCTGTGGACTATGTGCCTGATCGCGACAATCAAGCTTGCATATGTTTTGTATTGTGAAGATCTATGCCACTGGTCCATGATTTTGTGAATGTACTTTACTGCACCTTCAGTATTTGTGTCCTTGTACGTTTTCTTCTATGTGGACATAAATAAATTGTTAAAATGTGTGTGTGGTGTGTGGTGTGTGGTGTGTGTGTGTGTGTGTGTGTGTGTATGCGTGTGTTACCATCAGTAACACCTCCAGCTCACTGAGGTAGACCTCCTCACTCTCCAGGATGCCTCTCAGGACCACCAGCCGCCTCTCCAACATTTCCTCTGGGCTGCGTATCGTCTGAATCAAACACATTCAGCATTAACACACTCTAACCCGTCATTTGTTCAACTCTATCTACCATGGATTTCTCCCTGTATGATCGATGAATGACGGTGCAAAATGGCGGCTCTAGAAAGAAGCCCTCGCTCTTTGACTCTGAGGGACTGACACCAAAGTCTGATTTTTACCGTTGATGTTTTTAGGTGGTTGAAAATTTGTCTCCTATCAAGCTCAAAAATAGACAATGCAAGGAAAGTAGAAAGTAGAAAGTCTATGGAGAGAGACAGAGAACTTTGAAAGAATAATTGATTTTATTTTCAGCAAAAACAGTCATGTGTGATAGGGCGAACTCACAGGAGTGTCGGGTAAGTCCACGCTCTCCGTGTGGAGAGGGGACAGGAGGCAGGACACTGTCTCCTCCTGGAACACATCCTCGTCCAGGACATCAGACTCTGCCTCCACTTCAACTGACACACACACACACACAACACATGGTAAAAGGGAGCAAGATAAACAGGCTTACTTCCACACTGCCCCATAAACTGAGCACACATTAGTTTTGTTCCCATATGAGATATCAATCATTTGAATAAAGTCAAAAATGTTTGACAGTGCAACACGAAAACAAACTATGGTACATTTTAAAGATTTTAAAGGATAGTAAGTAACTTTAAGCCCTTTAAGATGACAAAGTGATTACACTTTACAGACTGGATTCTTTATATTTTTTTGAATTATTGAATGATTATTGAACTTCACGTAATATTTTTTTTTTTCAAAGAGGATATATCATGCTTTGGAAATTAACTCTTTTAATTAAAAAGAACACAAATAACAAACTCTTTTTGCTTTTACAACTGCTTTGAAAAACCCCTCTGTGTCTCTCTCTGTCTCTCTCTCTCTCTCTCCCTCTCTCTCTCTCTCTTTCTCACACACACACACACACACCCCGCCTCACCTGGTATCTGCTGTGACTCCAGATAACCCACAGCCTCCTGGTAGACGTCCATAGCTCGGAGATCTTGTCCCCACAGCGCAGGGTTGAGGACTGGAGACGCAGCATGTGAGCGAACTCAGCTGGCGTTAGAAAACTTCCTGTTTCTTTTGTGATGCACTAGTGGAAAATATAGCTTCCTGTCTGTGTGAGACCAGTAAAAACCAGCAGGAACTGTGGCACATAAAATTAAATCCGTTCCCACAGTTACAGTTGCTGTGAGTCTGGTAGTTTTAAAATGATCTGCAGAGTGTTTATATCAAAGTTTAACCTTATGACTGAAATGGATTGTATGTCAGGCTCTTTATCATTTATTGTCTAAAATTAATGAGCACTTGCTGAAATCTTCATATCCAAATGCGTAGTGCTGGAATCCTTTTTTATTTGCTGGAATTCTTCTTTTTTTCTTTCTTTTTCTCTGCTAAAAGTGATCAGAATCCATTAGACCTACAGTGACTATATTTGGCAGGTGGGCTCCTATGTCCCCCCACTACCTAGGCAACAAAAACTACATCAATTGGCCACATGGTGGGGCTATATCAAGCAACTTTATGTTTTGGCCAATAACTTCTTACAGTAATAGAGAGAATATTCTTGTGTCTATAGATTCTTTGGAAGGTGCTGAGTCCAACCCATATATCACTTTAAATGTCCACCATATTGGATTTTCCGCCATTTAGATTTTTTTCAAAATCATTAGTGTGGACCACTTTTAAACTCATATTGATCAAGACAGAGAGCAGTCTAGCAGCAATTTTCTGCCCCTTGTGATTTAGTATTGATTTATTCATTAATGGAGAGAACTATAAAGTTCTATAAAGTGGTTAGCACTTTCAATCATATGCTGCAGGATAATAATAATTCTCCCTAGTTATTTTCTCTCAAAATAAGCGATCAGTGGTGTTTGGCTCAGTAGGTAAAGCATCTTTCTTGCATGCTGAAGATTGTGGGTTCAAATCCACTTTTTTTCACAGGCATAAACTGCCAAGAACCAGAGGTATATTGCATTCTTGGACCCATCAATCGCCACTTGTGGCTATATATTTGAATTTAAGTATTTTTATCATCATAGTTTGACTTTTTAATATAGAGGTAAGTAATGTCCAGAAAAATTGAAGAGGATTCCCTGTTTAAAGACTTTGTCAACCTACAGCTTTGAGTCTTATTTTAACTGGAAAAAAACATAAAAATGCATCCTTACTTACAGTGACAGTCTGACAAGAGGTTGCAGACACAAATATGCACAAACATACACACACACCCCATATTACACCATGAAATGAGTGACTGGGTTATTTTGAGTTATTATCTATAGTTGTGTGTAATTGTCTTGTTTTGATCATGTTGGTCCATCTGTGTCTTGCCATTTTCAATTATTTGAAAATTATTTAGAAGACATGTTTCATGGTTTTCTGCTATTGCTTTATAAAACCTTGAATATGATTTGTTCCACACAGCTTCTGTGTAAAATTAAAAAAAAAATACATCCAATAAAACTAATAACAATATGACCATACTTTTAAATGCTATGATTGTTTAATGCTGTGGAGATTGTTATTTTAGCGAGAGCGGCTGGCTGGTTTCAGCATCTTCCAGATACGACGGAAGATGGCACGCACTCCCTTCTTCTTCTTCTTCTTCTTTTTGTTTGCATCTGTGGAGAAAAACAGTACTAAGTATTAAGAGATGTTTTTATATGAGTCTCAAAGAAAATGGAGTTTTAAAAAAAATTATCAAAATGATCAAGAACTCACCGCTACCCTCTGCAGCCACCGCACTGCAAACCTCTGGAGTCTGGAGACAAGTCAGAGAAAACAGTTATGTTTATATGTGACATTTCAGCCATATACCACACATCATCAGATTTGTTTTTGTCTCCTACCTCCGAGACGGTGGCGGCCGTCACACTGCAGTCAGAGACCTGAACCTGGGATGCCTCCCTCCCAGAATCCTTCACTCCTCTCCGCAGCTCTTTCAGCCCATCGTCAAGACTCACATCCTCAGTGACCAAGGCCACTTTCAAGGACGCCTCTATCTCCTCCGGGAGTTTCTGTGTGTTCAGCTCAGAGTTTTTCTGCTGCTGAAACTCCACCTCTTCCAGCCCCTCGGAGTCGGCAAGGTGACAGTGAGGCGGGTCGGGTGCGGCGGTCTGGACTCCGTAGTCCATCTGCTGGACGGCACAGATGACGGCCTCCCTGGCAGAAAACACACTGTCATCAAAGTCCAGCAGCTTGAATGGTGCCAGCCTGTCCTCGAACCTGCTGTAGACCACAGTGACCATGGCTCGGGCCACTGAGGTGGAGATGCCACACAGAAGCTTTGTTGGGAAATTTCCAAAGTGGGAGAAGCATGGAGCTGCTGTGTCTGCCAGCAGTCTGCCAATCTTAGCAGTGGCAGCTTCAGCCCTTCCCCCGGCAGCAGCCATGATGGGACGCTGAGCCTGGGACGGTTTGTCCTCAGCTGGCTCTGGTTCCTCCAGGAAAAACTCCACAACAATTTTCGTCACTTTTGGCACCAGGGTGGCAGCACTTTGCTGAAGCATCTCACACAGGGTTGCTGGTTTTGCATCACCAGTAGAGGACGGGTTAATGGTGCTGGGCAGACAATGGGCAGCAGTGTTGCTCAACCTGTCGTTCCAGGACAGGAGGAAGGTTTGAACATCCTCCTCTGCTCTTGGGTGGATGACTGCAATGAATATCTGAAGGCCCTCCAGTGTGACCTTCATGTGACAGGGAGAGAAAGAGAAGAAGAAGAAAAGTGAATCTGAATGGCTCCTACAGTGGAACTGGTACAACACAGAATAACCTTTCTGCTGAACAGCAGTGAAAGGCGACTTTCTCTCTCGAGCTCTTCCCTGAGCTCCTGCTCCATCTGTCTGAGACAGTGGAGCCTCGCTAGAGTCCGGACCTGAGCAGATCAAGGACTTGTTAGTCTCAACATGAACATAATGTAGCTAATAGCAGATTCATTTCACAGGAACGTACATTGAATATGTAAATATGGGTTGGGTTGAAGATGTTTGTTGTATTTACCAGTTCAGCCATAAGGAGCTTTCTCGCCTCGGCCTTCTCTGCTATTTCCTGGAACCTTTAAAAATATCAAGGATTTTGTTATTGATCTTTTCACAGTGTTGTGGATTTGTATCAAGTTTTAATGTAATATATCAGTTTCCTGTCAGTTCAACAATCAAAGAAATGAACAGTTTGACTCACTCTTCCAGGAAGCATCTTCCTGCCAGCAGCCAGGTTTTCATGTTTCCAACAGAAATATGAGGAGGGACTTTGTCCTTCTGCTTCATGAGCAGAAACTGCCTCATGAGCTTTTTCTGCAAGACAGATTTAGTGTCAGTTTGAATCAGTTAACAGGACGCCATCTAATGCTCATGTGTCACTTCAATATGAACAATGTATCTTTACATTTACATGACTGGACTCACCTCTGTTTGGTATAACTCCTTCTCCTTCTCAGAAAGAGAGGGCAGTCTCATGAGTCGGACTTGTTGGAGAATGAACTCAGTGTCCATGACTGACACTGAGGACTGAGTCCTGGTCAAACTCCTGGAGAAAAGCAGGAAACATTCAATTCATGAGGGTCACTGAAAACTACAGATTTAAATCCACACCTAACATCCTCACACCTGATCATAACACTAACCCGAACCACTCAATTTGTAAAAGATATGTAAAGATATTTAGGTAACTAACTTAGAAACACTGTTTAAAATGATGAAATAAAAGTAAAGAATTCACAAACCTGGTACAAGGAAAAGTTCTCAAGGTCTTTTGTTTGCAGTGAGTGAAAGAATACGTGCACACAGACGGTTTAGATAGCTGACAGTTCAGGTACAAACTAACTGATCCAATGAGTGAATTGTGATTATTATTATTATTATTATTATTATTATAAGGTATACACCAACCAGACCAGGCCATCTTTGGTCTTCAGCCTTAACTCTAAAGGCGAGGATGAGCTGAGGATCGCTGCCTCCTGCTCATAAGAGGCCAAAAAGTCTGAGTTGTAGCTTGCAGTCAGACCTCGCTGAGCCTTAATAGGCATTAATAAAATCTTGAAATCATTTGTAAATCTAACAGGCAGCTAGTTTAGTGAAGCAGAAGCAGGGGTATTATGGTCCTGCCACAGACTCCTCCATTCAACAGCAATGCTTACTTACTATCACTTCTTGGAGCAAACAAAGTCTGTTTGGCGGTCATGTTCAGCCACAATAAATATCAAGTTGCATAAATAGTTTGAACACCATCAAACCAGATTTTCAACTCAGGTGTTTGGCATGCAGATCTCCTTCTCCAAAAAACAATTAACTCACATAAAACGTATGGAGGTTGTCAAAAAAAGTTTTGAAACCTTTTTTACATCTCAGAAACCTATAATAAATTTACAAATACCTTTAATTCAACACTTAATGAGTTTAAACCAGTGCCCATACTGTCAGAGCTTTTAATGTGTTGAACACAGCATGGATCTAGACCAGCCTTGGTTTAGTCAATTTGTTGAGTGACTTAGGGACATTCCCTGTTCGAGGCTGGACTTTCATCCAGGAAAAACCACATCCAGGCTCCACATAAGTATTTTAACAGCACTTAGACCATATGTTTTTTTGTCTTTCATGAACATAGTGCTGAGATTCTTTAGGGAAGGAGACACGTTTCCCAAGCATGAGTGATTACTGGCACAGAAGAATGGAAACGATGGAAAAAAATCATCCTGCCATTCACCCCTGGCTTTACCCAAATCACTGCTTAAGCAACTTGGACAAAAGAAACGAAGCACACAGCTAAGAGGCACTTTCAAAGACAACACACTTTTGTAGGCTTCAGACTGTTATTGATTTCAACCCTAACAAAAAAAGTCACTGCGTTATTCATATTCTCCTGGGGTCTGTGGTGCTTAATTGTGAATTTACAGTGACCTAATAGGCTACTGGTTTATGGTATTATTTTATCTCCAATTGTCTCACTATAATATTTCTACACGGACTTCTGGAGTGTATGTGGTCTCCATAGTGAGTTTACAGTGACCTTGTTGTGTTTTATTGTATCTTTTTATCTTTTATTAAACATGTTTTATTAAAAATGTTTCTTTAGTGAGTCATACTTTTGCATATTTGTGTAGTATCCCACTAAAGTGTATTATAGGATTACTTTTTATTGGTAAGGTAAATGGAACCAAGAGCCTGTATTTATGGTCCAACACTGCCCCCTAGGGTGGAAGAAGGTGTAGTAAGCAAAGCTTTATCTTCTGTCTTTCATTCCTGGTTTTGCATCCTCCAGTGGTTTGTGGTTTTGTCTGCACGAGTCACACCTTTGTTGTAGCTATTGCTTTTTACTCTAACTGGACTGATTTGCTTAATGTGAGGATTTTCATGATATTGTAAGTAGCATTTTATAACTTTAAAAATCCTTTAAAAAGCAGAAGTGACAGGATAAACTGTTCTAGGGATCAGTGGTGAAGTATTTTGCAAATACCTTGGTAAATTTATTGGTTTGTCTTTTTGGCCTTTCTCTCCTCTGCAAGGAAGAGGAACTGATCACTATTTACAACAAAACTTTAAAATATCATGCAGCTATAAGGTCAAAAGCATACCTCATAAAATCATTTAGTAATGGAAGGTAACAAAATCACCTTATAGGGATATGATAGCAATACCATAGATGATTAATAAAATACCATAAAGTCCCACCACGTCACTATAAACTCACTATTGAGTACTACAGACACACAGCAATATTAAAGGATTATAGTGTTTTTTTTAAATCAAGGGCTAACTTTTTTCACCATATCAACTTATAAACCACCAGGTCCCTTGTCTCTCCTCTAGTCTCTAAACAGTATTTTAAATGGATTTCCAGGGTACACAGACAAGTCAAATCAAGTTTGTTTATTAGCCCTTTATCACAACTAGAATCTAACCTAACTAGATCTAACTGATCAACTATAGGACAGAAAGATATAGGGCAAACATCAGGAGGAGCAAGACACACAGAAACAGATTATAGCAAGACATAACAGCCTGCCTATTCTACATAGCCTAATCTGACAGATGACAGATTATATCATTTTCCCAGGGTCTTCCTCAGGCAGTCTGCAGGGGGCGCCGCAGCACCACTATAATAACTACAACATGACAGTCATTGATATTAAACTGACTAACAGAGAGCTGTGAATCAACTGATGATTTTGGGTTAGGGTAAAAAAAAATAATGCACACGATTCCACCATTAAAAAAGCCTTTTGTAAGAAGAGGTGAGAGACTTCTTTTTTCAAAGGAACAGAGTGTGTGTTCATTGATACTCACACAGGACAAAAAAGGGTTTGTGTGTGTGTAGGGTTGTGGCCAGGCTGAGATGATGGTCTCTCTCTCTCTCTCTCTCTCTCTCTCTCTCTCTGCTTTGAAAATTAAAATAAATGTGCAATGACACACCCTTTGCTTTCCAGAACTGTTTTAAAATAGGCCTACCCCCCTATTCTCTCTCTCTGACACATACACACACACACACACACATACTCATTCCAAGATTACCCAACCCTCTCTACTCCTCCCTCCGTTTCCAGAGAAAGGAAACTAAAACTCACCAGCTATCATCCCAATCAGGATATGAACAGAGATAAACCTAAAAATGTTCTCCAAAGTCAACGTCGCTTGGCGCTCATTATAATGAACTGACATGTCCTGAGCGTGCAGCTGAAGGTAAACAAAGCCATTTTCAGGGTCATGGTACTGTTCAGTAGTTGGAAAAGCATTATTTTTAAAAGCCTATGATTTTTTATTTGAAACAACCACCATACCAAAATGCCTAATCCGCTATAGGGTAGATTCTGAAACATGCACAAAATCTTACTAATTAGAAACTACTACTCTTACCCTGACTTGAGTCAAATTCAAATAAAATAGCAATACTTGTGCATGCTCCTTTTCAATCATGGTTGGTTGTATATAGGTAACTGGGTTTATATATATATATACAAATGACATTCAAGTTAAATTATTTGTTTAATGTATATATAGATACTCTGTTTCAGTTAAAGTATCATGATACACTACCATGAATGAAATAAAATGCATATATAAAAAATAAATCTGTCAAATATTTCCCTTCTCTTCCCTTCTCTGTTTTTTCATAACTTTGACATGTCCCCTTCATGAAATGGATGGTCCTAATTTTTCTTTTTACTGCAAAAGTCATTAAATTCATCAATGAAGTGATTCACCACATAGGCAAAAAAGTGCAAAAAAACCCCACCTGCCCTGAAAGAGGGAGTACCAAATTAATCCCATGTCATTTTCTACCTACTGGTTGTATTTACATCACATTTGCACTGCTGGTCTACAGGTAGTGTCCCTACACTCCAAAGCAACCAGAATGTCAAAATATGGTTCTATGAGGGAGAAGAATCTGCTCCCTCAACTGTCAGGTGAACGGCCCTCATACATTTACTGAGCACACTTTATGTTTGTACAGTATATGTAGTTTAATAATTATTATGGTTTGACTTGTTATTCTTTAAGTGTTTCTCTACTGGAAGGGGCCCATTTCAGTTGAGCCATCCACTTTATTTTGTCATATAGGTTCATGGACTGTTTTCTGTGTATGGTTGTGGTTTGTTTCTAACCTTATTCTCCTTTGAGGTACACTTCCTGGTTGAGGCCTAGATGAGTGGCAGTGTAATCACCCTAGCGCGCAATGTGAGAATGCTGCTGCTGATTAACCTCATTGGACTATATCAAGTGGACTGAATTGGGGAGGGGGGTTGGGATGGGTTTGCTTTATGTAGTTTCTTTCTTTTATTCTTCCTATGTAGGCAGTAGTGTATTTACCGCCTGTGATTAGATGTTGAACACAATATTGATAATAATGTTTATGAGGCCACTACCTGTGAAATGACTGTTAAGATGTTAACTGAAAACTCCCCTGCAGCTAAAGGTAATGGAAAAGTCCGGAGAGTATTTAAGCCTAGCATGTGGATAAGGGCAGTCGCTTGGCTGTGGGTAGGGGAACCCCTAACATCTTGGTTTGTCCATTCTCTTCTTGTGTATTTTTCTCAGTTGTCTGGATTATTTTTGTTGTATGGAACTGTTGCCTGTTCACTTAAAAAATCTTCAGTAAATCAAAGCGCTTTGAAACCTGAACATTGCTCCATGCTGTTTTCTTCTGCACTTCATCACTTTGTGGAAAGCAGATGCCATCCTAGGCAGTGGGTTTCACCCTCCAACCCGACAGGTTCTGTTGTGAATCAGCAGCCTTTTATATGAGGCTTTATTATTAGAAATACTCACTCCTAATCCTAATCTAATAATACTGTAATCAGTACCCAATTATTCTAATAATTCATTTCAGGTAGTCACTGACATTGTCTCATCAAAAACAAGAAGTAATAGTTTGTCACTGAGCACTATTATTGTGACTATCCAGTGAGTATAACCCAAAAAAGTACACAAAAATGCCTGCCTTGTAACAGGGAATACCAAGTTGATCCCATGTTTTTTACCCACTGGTTGTATTTACATACTTCATGTTAGCACTGATGGTTCTCAGGTAGTATCTCTAGACCTCAAAGCAACCTTAAATTAACCACAATGTCCAAATCGAGGGCTTGGAGCCAAAGGGGCGTAAGTGCGATTTTGGTCGAATATGAGTATTACATATCAATTGAAAGGTCTCAGTGAGATCTTTTCAGTGCCAAAAGGACACAACTGAAATCATGACCCATAAGTTTTAATGAAACAAAAACTGAAAGCTGTAAAAGTAGGGTTTTGCTTGATGTCAAAAGGGCACTTACGCCCTTTTGACACCAAGCAAAACCCCACTTTTGACACTGAACAAGCATTGTGGGCAGAGGATTCTAACAGCACTTAGGTCAGCTCAAAATGCATGCTGACGTAAGTAATGCTAGCATGGCAGCATGATCACATCATTTTTAGTATCATATTCATATCCTAATTAATATTCTAGGTCAATATTAGATGAATGTAAATATGTTAATATTCCCATTAAAAACTTAGGCCTATAGATTCAAAATGTTATTTTATATTGTTAGGAGTGTGAACTGGTCAAGATGAGTTCTGATAGTCAGACTGCTGGTAGCTGAAGTTCTCCCTCAGTGTTATGAAGAGTTTTACAGGTCTTTGAATGTGTCCCAGGACACATCAATAAGTGATGCGTCCTGGGACACATACAAAAATGTATTATACTAGCAAAAGAAAAAAAAGTAGTAGTTTAGAATCAAAAGTAGTTTCTTATGTCTATAGAGGTTTATTAAAAAGGTTTATTAAACGTTTTTAACAGAAAAAATGTATCAATTTGATATGTTCCATGTAGCCTACAGTTTTAAAGACCTTGGTGAAAAGTTGCTGAGCATTACTTCAAGATAAAGATATTCATTCTGATCTTGTTTTATATTTCAGTGTTGATTGAAGTGTAATTGCTAGATTTGTATTAAAATGAATGTGTTTTACAATTGTTTACTTACATACGCCCATATTCTGCATGGCTGCATTGGGACAATGTTTGTGCCAAAAAGGCGTATTTCACTCTTTTGCCATTTTTAAAAAAGTTAACAAATATAATTCAACTTAAACTGTAGCAGTATTGTTTTTATAGTAATGCTCAATCTGATAACACAAAAACTTAAAATATTGTGCTTAGTATATGGTAACGGCAGATGATCCAACTTCAAAATCAATCAATCGATCAAAATTTGTTTTGGCTCTCCTGTAAAATCTACTATAACGCACTTACTCCCCTTTGGCTCCAAGCCCTCGAAATATGGTTTTATTGTGAATCAGCAACATAAAGTGCAGTCATAGGTGGAAACATCAGACAGACACATTTCCAAAGAACAATTATTTTGCTTACATTAGTGAAATCATTCATTCATTTCATTCATTCATTTCATCTAATCCTCCTGGCCATTTTCAAATCCACCTGCTTTCAAGCATTGACCGGATGTGATACAACAAGCAGCATTTATTTTGCCTATTTTGAACAGGCTGCTTGTTGTGTCACATCCGGTCAATGCGTGGCATGCTGGAAGACTCTCACACACAGCCGTTCCCAATTTCTTTGAAATCCTGGATACTGGGATGAACCGTTGTCTATCACCATGACCGGCATGCAGTCCTCGACTGACATAGTAAATGAGCAACACAAGTACATCTGTATCATCGCTTTTCACGATGATGTTTTGATATCTGTCAGAGAGGTGAATTGCATGCAGCACCATTCTGATGTCAGCTTCTTCTTGTGTGCTGTACAACTCTGGCAAGCAGTGGACACCTGTGTGGTCAACCATCCTGACCTCCTGGCCATTTTCAAATCCACCTGCTAATATAATGGAATCTTGGTCTTTTACTGTTACGGCTTTCAGTTTTTGTTTCATTAAAACTTATGGGTCATGATTTCAGTTGTGTCCTTTTGGCACTGAAAAGATCTCACTGAGACCTTTCAATTGATATGTAATACTCATATTCGACCAAAATCGCACTTACGCCCCTTTGGCTCAAAGCCCTCGATTTGGACATTGTGGTTAATTTAAGGTTGCTTTGAGGTCTAGAGATACTACCTGAGAACCATCAGTGCTAACATGAAGTATGTAAATACAACCAGTGGGTAAAAAACATGGGATCAACTTGGTATTCCCTGTTACAAGGCAGGCATTTTTGTGTACTTTTTTGGGTTATACTCACTGGATAGTCACAATAATAGTGCTCAGTGACAAACTATTACTTCTTGTTTTTGATGAGACAATGTCAGTGACTACCTGAAATGAATTATTAGAATAATTGGGTACTGATTACAGTATTGTTAGATTAGGATTAGGATTAGAAGTGAGTATTTCTCAGAAAAATTAATTGTTTGATATTTCCGCCTATAATAAGGCCTTATATAAAAGGCTGCTGATTCACAATAGAACCATATTTTGACATTCTGGTTGCTTTGGAGTGTAGGGACACTACCTGTAGACCATCAGTGCAAATATGATGTAAATACAACCAGTAGGTAGAAAATGACATGGGATTAATTTGGTACTCCCTCTTTCAGGGCAGGCGTGTTTTTTTTTTTGCACTTTTTTGCCTATGTGGTGAATCACTTAATTGATGAATTTAATGACTTTTGCAGTAAAAAGAAAAATTATGACCATCCAGGGGACATATCAAAGTTATGAAAAAACAAGGTCATGTTTTGTTCTAGGGGTATCTCAAAATTTTGTGGGTTTGGTTCCTGCTCTAATTGGTCATATGACTAATTTAAGGTGAATTCAAATGAAAGCAACCCCCACTGCAAGCAGAACACAGCTTATTTCACTGCACTGTGGTCCAAGACAGTGAGTTTCAGTCAGTAAAGATCTACAAAATGTGGCATCACAAATTATTGCAGAATGATTAATCTCCTAGCAGCAGAACAATGCAAGTGTTTAGAGAAGATAAACTTCTGTGTCATGTGAAAAAAGAAAAGGTCCACATTTCAGGAATAGATATTTAATACTAAATGGGCTGCGTTTAACAATAAAGATATCTCAGTGACATTCTTAGGGTTAAGTCCTGTTTCTATGTTTTATAGGTTTGTCCTTGTTAATCCCTTATTTTGAAGATTTGGTTGTTGTTGTTATTTTGTTGTATCACTCAGTGGCACCGCAGTCCTTGGTCTGCAGAGCTCCATATATCAGTCACAATATTTCTGTCATTATCTTTCAAGTTCAAGTTCAAGTTCAAGTTTATTTATATAGCACATTTCATACGACAGGCGTAGACTCAATGTGCTTCAAAATAAAAAGCAAAAAATAGGCAAAGATCATACAAACAGATCATACATGACAAAAACATATAAGATAGGGACATATAACATAAGAAGGTATTACATAAATAAAAACATATAAGAAGATAAAAAATATATAAGGTATTACAATAAAAAGGAATACGATAAGAAGGTATTATCACTATTATTAAAAAGGGAATAATAGTAATAATACTCCACAGTGAAAGGTTCACACCATCAAAACCGCTCATGCAGGGGAAATGCTTCTGCAGTTGTGGGTGTTGGCTTGTCGCAGCAGAAGACGAGAATTGTGGTCACAAAAAAGAAACCGTCAGTTTGAGTTTAAGTTTGTTTGTTCCTTTTTTTCTTAGCAAACTTTTCTCAAACCCATATATATTAAATTACATCTTCAGAATAATCTTCCCTTTGTTTCCAAACTTATTATGCATAGACTATTGCTTAGCCTAATCTAAAGTAATATTAATAACAATAAACTACAAGCCTATATTTCATTAACCGATTTAATTTCCCAAGAGTCTTCTTTCCCTAGATTTGTGGACCCATGTTACTTTTCCTACAGCATGCCTGTGGAAAGAGTGAGGTCAGGTGTGTGTTGGAAGGCAGAGAGAAGTGAGGACCGGCCCTCCATCCCTGTTAAGCTCCCTATATGTGTGTCTACGCCCCGGATTCTCCTAGTGAGGATTAAAGAGAAACCAAAGAGAGAGAGCAGAGGAAAGTCCAAGTAGTATTGCTCAAGACGCCTCTTTATTGTTTAATTTTCTCGATAGGGAAAGTAATTAAACTGTGGTTTGGTTGAACTCCCCTTCAACCCGGGGCGGCTTAGTGATTATAAGCGCAGTCCCCAGGCAGTTTCCCTGCTGAAGTGACCTTGAGCAAGACACTGAACTGAACCTGACCTCTCTGGAATTTTTTATTACGTGGATCAACAAAGTATCACATTACATTTAGCTGTGTGTCTGTGTGTGTCAAACAGCACAGAAGTGTCACACTACAACAGAAAAAATGCAAAAAAAAACATGTAAATACGGCTCTGGATTAAAGAGTTGAGACTTAAGCTCCAACAAAACTGACTCGCCTGCCAACTCTTGATTCTGTTCTCACCATTTCTGAATCTTCTCTATTTTCCTTGCTGTTTTTCACTCTGGATTTTGTCCTTGCCGGGATTCCAGTTTACCCAAGAGACTCCTCCCTTTGGAGAGAACCCATTGTTTTGTTGGAGTTGGAGGTTAAACTGAATGGGAAAATGTTCTAGCCAAAAACTAAAGTCTCGAGGAGTTAGTCTTGTTTCACAGTGTCGACCGTTTGTCCGAGAAAAATGTTCACATGTCCCGATATTTATTACTGCTCCCTTACAGTTGTAACACTTCTCAGTGTTCAAAAACATAAAAAAAGACCATGATGGCTAAGTCAAAGATTAATAACATTAAAAAAAAGTACAAACCGGTCAGCTGACTTGGATGGGGAAGTTATAATAAATCGAAAGAAATGAAAGCAAATGAGAGAAAACTACTTCCCTGTGAAGCATGAATTCACTTTGAGACAGAAAAGTGAATTCATGTGCATAGGAAAAAAGCATGAAGAAGATGTTTGGACATGGCAATGGAGGAGAGGACAGTGGAGGAAGGTGAAATGGTCAAGCTCAGACTTCAGTTTTATCTGTCCCAAGGGACGACTGGTCCCACAGCGAGAACTAAAAACAACATGATGTTAAAACAGAAGACTGACTGGCAGTCAACAACACAAGGCAGTGTTTCAGGAAAGTAGCATGAGACTAGCTATCTTTGTTGTCATCATCGTCATCATCATTACTAAAACCACCATTCATCACTCATGGACTTCCTCCTTCCGCTACCGACAATTAGGAGGCCAGTACGCAGCAGGGAAGAGAACAGAAAATGGAAATCTTGAGTTTAGCACAAGCTGTTTAGCACATTTCCTCTATCTGAGTGTCACCTGTTCATCATGTGACAGCGCTGATAGGAAACCACAGATAAACACGGCTGGTAGATAGTGCTTAATAGCATACAAGATTTCAAGATAAAGGTACACATACTCAGTGAATTACATCATATAACTGGTATCTGTGTGTGTGTGTGTGTGTGTGTGTGTGTGTGTGTGTGTGTGTGTGTGTGTGTGTGTGTGTGTGTGTGTGTGTGTATCTGTCTAGTCTCCTCCTCCTAGATCAGCAGTGCAGTATGAAGATGGAGACCAGCTGCAGCTGCAGTAGCTTGCCAAATGACTAGAAAACATATTAACCGTTAAAATAAAATTCAACTCTGCACTGCTGGAGTTTCTCCCAATACTTCCATTCACTAGAATAAGCTTTCACATGCAAACAGTAAGCTTCAAAATTAATGAATTGATTAATGTTTGTGATAAATATTCAAAATAAATGTCATCTGGCCTGCAGGGAAAAATGCAGACCAGGTGCATGTCTCCCTTACTGAGATTTACGATCAAAGCTTTCGCTTCCATTTAATTCAAAAAATAACTTTCACATCTAGAGAATGAAAAGGAAGTGAGAAACCGTAAACTGTTGATGTGATGCAGACCCAAAGGAGCTGTTCCCAAAACGGCTTCATTGTCCACTGTGAAAGTGATCTCACAGAAATTAGAAATTATCTAAGAGACTGGAAATTAGAAATTATCTAAGAGTTGTTGTGTCATTAAAGGACATCAGAAGTCTAAAACACGAAAAGTAAGTCACACTGATAGGAACCAGATAATGATAATAAACTTTATTAAAGTTAAAGATAGGACTGAACTTGTTTCTTGCAAGAGAGCCATATTTTACTGACCAAAATCACACAATGGGTAGAAAAATATAAAAGCAGCAACAAAAGCACTTAATGCAACGTCATATAACATTGTAATATTCAACTGATTGGCTAACGTTCAACAGCAAACGTTTAAACATCAAGGTTTAGGAACAGCAGAACAGTAGTACACTATATCCATGGTGCACATTTCCAATTGCCAAGAGTGTGAGTATATGCAATAATGCCACACAAACTTTACAGCTGGAGTGGTAATGTATATGAGAGGACAAGATTCTGTTTGGCATATTGCATTTGGTTATGACATAACTAACTTTTGCTTGTTTTTTTACTAAGAAAAATAAGTGGCACATAATCAGCTGTTTGTTTGGAGATCATCTCCCTTGAACTCCCTTGAAAACTTTTTGAAACATATGGAAACCCCTATCATGTGGGCGTCTGCTGGTCCCAGGTCGGTGAGCCGCTGTGGGTGTGCTAGCCACTGATGACCTGTGTGGTGACCACTGAGGTGCTGGCAGTCTGGTGCTTCCTCACCTTCACCTCCCGAGACATCTGGCACCAGAAACACGGGTAACACCAAATCACCTTACAGCAGTCATCACAGAACGAACCCTGTGGGAGGGAGGGAGGGAGAGAGAGACAGAGAGAGAGAGAGAGAGATTAATGCAACAATCAGTTCACCTAATGACCAAATACAGACTCAAAACAGTACTATAGTTTTCAGCTATGTTTTGATTCTGTATTTGTTCAACTAATGACCAAATACGGACTCAAAACAGTACTGAAAACTATAGGCTCATCATGCAGCCTCTCAATTCAAATGTCAAATGATATTTGTAGGATGACACCCTATCAATGGGGGGATTTTTGACCATAGTGAGGGGGAGTGCGTTGCTGTCCCGACCGAAGCCGATCATCGTGTCTTTGGGTTTTTTTCACGTTGATCTCAAGGTAATTCCGGTCGCACCAGTTGGTAAAGTGCATAACCTATCATCAGCGTACTTGATGATGTAGCGGTGGAGGCCCTGTATCAGTGGTTTGCAATCACTGGTGTACGGAGTGCAGAGTACTGGGGGCATTTGGTATTTGTGTGCTTAATGGTGGACAGTGTGGAGTTCAGTCTGACCTGCTGGGTGCTATTGGTGAGAATATTGTTTACCCAGCTCATACGTTTTTCTGCCATGAGGTGTGGTAGTAGTGTTGAACACGCTGCCAAAGTCAACAAAAACAAAAATACCAGAAAGCTTATGGAATAGGTTGAACGTATAGTTAAAGCAAATGAGAGCCACTTATTTGTTTATGTTGGATTACTTCAGTTACATTTTTGCATGTAGCTTTAGCTATGTTTGCATGTTTCCAACTGCAACTTGCCAAACACACACCTGCTAGTGTCCACGTTATCTATTTCAAGCCTCATTTGGTTAGTGTCACTGCAAAAGCAAAAATGGGCGTACAACACCACATCCAACATATTTGAACATGACACTGACTTCAAAACCAATGGTGACATGAAAATAGAGCACGAGTTATTATTTATGTTATGAGTCATCTATGCGTGTATGTACAGTATGTATGTATGTATGCATGTATATGTGTTTGTTTTATTTCACTTTTATCTCTTCTTCAAGAGAGACCTGGCCAAGAAAGCAGCATCAATGACAAGCACAACAGTTGCAGACAGTATTAACATTACACAACAAAATCACAAAAAGTTCACTATAGTCCAATAGAAGACCGGTAAGATCAGGGACCAAGCCTATGTAGATTTTGGCTAAACAGATTTTGTCTCCTTATTGGGTCAGCTTCAAGATCCTCCATAGTCACACACACAAGCCCCCCCCCCGTCTTACGTGGATGCCGTAGCGCTGTCTGATGGAGGAGCTGAGTATGCAGCTCACTGCAAAGCAGCTGCAGGGGTCCAGGACTGGCATGAGGCAGCACCAGCCAAAGTTCTGGGCAGTCTGGCACTGCATGCAGGGAAAAAAACAGAGGCCACAGCAACCTGGAGGGTAGGAGACACGGTAACAATGAGTGTTCATGAGATAAGGTTATTGTAGGATTTTACTTTATATGGTTCCTTTTTATGACTTGAGAGAAAGAAAGAAAGAAAGAAAGAAAGAAAGAAAGAAAGATAGTCCCAGAGGTTTTTTCCCTGTCTCAAGACCTTGGCCTTCCTGTGTGAGCACATTTCTGCTGAATACACTCCAAATGATTTCCCTGAATCGGCGATTTTCTTGCCATTTCCTGGAATACAGCCTCCCACCAGTGACACTGACCCTCCTCTCCTTCAGCTCAGTTTGAATTTACTAATGTCGCAAGAAGTCCTCAATAAACGTATGCTACTACGGCAAGACCGCAGCTGATGTTGGCAGATATATTTGATATGAATGAATATGTGGTGCAGTTAATGAATTCGACCCTGTCTTATCTGTTTTATCCAGAAAAGAGGTTCTGGTGGTGCTGTTTTCAAGAAGCACTTCAGACAACACTTTGCTTCATTATGTGTTGAAAGTTGAACCCCAGACAGCTGAGGAAATATCACCTGTAAAATGCTGCGCAATGATTTCCTGTCATATTTCTTTAATGCTTTCTGCTGCCGCAAAGAGTTCAGTCCGGCAAGATCTGCCAGTTTGACTTGGCGGTACAGTTCATCTCTTGGGGACGCTCCCTGCTGCAGCAACAAATAGCACATGATAGATATGATGCAGGGCGCATTGCAGATAATCCCCCCATGGGAATTCACTTAGAAATAAAGACCGTCAGAGCAGGACCACAGGTGGAGGCTGAGGTGGGGGAAGCGTGGAGTGTGACGGCCTTTAAATAGACCGTCGAATCAGTGTAGTGAGATTAAGATTAACCCTAGACCAGACACTGAATATCTACAGACTACTGTTCACACAGTTATGAGCATCACTTGAAACTCAGTCGACTTTTTAGCGAGACAAGTCACTTGATAGAAAGTTGAGAGTCAACACAGGACTGTCCAAATAAAGTGTGACCGATGAAAGACACAAAATGCAGAGGTGTTGGTCGGGTTGACTTAACTTACTGACTTAACTCATTAACATATTTGTGGAATTTCATTTTGTTTTATGGTATTTTATTGCTTATATCTTATGTCCTTGTGTTCCTTGTGTTCTATGTGTTCTAAGTGTTTTATGTCTCGTGGTTCATTTTAACCATTCTTTGTCCCTCTCTGTCTGTTTTAAGTGAGCTTGCCAAACTTGAACTTGAACATGAACTTACAGGTAGCCATATCGCTGCAGCAGTCACACAGACCAGTGCTCCATGCCCCTGAACTGACGTTGGTGGTGGTCACTGTGGTGATCATCTGCTGCGGCTGCTGCTGGATGGCCATGCCTGCCCCAGGCGGAGGTCAGGAGAGAGCAGTGAGGAACACAGGGAGGGAGACACAAGAAGTGCTGGATGATACTATTAAGGCTGATCGAAGGTTACAGCCTGACCTAAAGCTGTGCTGGACACAGTGATGCTGCTGTAACCTGCACCTCAGGGTGTTTTCTGGTGCAGTTAAGCTCCGATGAGGCCCCAGTCCACTTTCTGTTCAGACCGACACCTCTCACATATAAGTCATGATGTGAAAACGGCAATTATATTAAACAATTTTTTACAAATACACAGGATTTAATGTTGCAATCCTTTGTGCCATAATCCAAGTTGAGCATTCATACAGAAGACCAATTCAGATGTCAACAGAATGATGTACTAACCCACCAATAAAACAACTGATATTTAATTAGATATGGATGTGACATGCTGAATCTGATTGGCTAACCAGTGATTGATTGATTGATTGAAAGAATGAATGAATGAATGAATGAATGAATGAATGAATGAATGAATGATTGAATGAATTTATTTGACTTGATAACTTCTGTCAGCAGCACATAATGATAAGTGTGCACATGAGAAAAACATATTCCCACCATTATACAACAGAGCCTGCAGGACCACTATGATTTTCTGTATTGTCCTCAAGAGCCAACTACAACTACATCTGTTATAACTGTTTATGTCTTTAAATGCCTTTTGGTGGACCAACAAAAAATGTTAACTCTAAACAATATGAAAATTAGAAATGTAATTAGGTTAGACATGCAAAAGCTGCCCAACAAGGTAAACTTTCTGTTAACAAAAGCGTATTTTCATATGAATATGGTAATTATACATTAGTCATGCCTAATTTAGTAGGCCTATCATTACAACTTCAATAATTCATTATGTTAACATAAAACTGTATATTTCATGCTGTTCATATTGCCCTATAAGTTGCTGTGTGTAGCGTACACACAGCAACTTATAGGGCAATATGAACAGCATGAAATATACAGTTTTATGTTAACATAATGAATCTCTGGCATGGTTTATTCTGTCAGTGAATTAAATACATGTATTTCTGTATGACAGTCAATATGACAGTACATGGCGCAAACAACTTCCAAAAAAACCCCGCTTGGATTATAGAAGGTGCGTTCTTTCCAGCTCATAAATTTGCAGTGCTGTGGATAAAAGAAGGGCGACCAAGTGTAAAAAGAGAAGGAGGTCCGTCATCAACGCTAACTGTTTTGCTAAAAGAACGGTTCTGACCGGCACACAGCTGGCATCACCTGGACCAGACGCATAAAACTGTAGATTCAAGCCAAAGCAGCCACTGTATTACGCACAGCCATTACGCACCGGCACCGCTGTATATTGTGAGCCATAATGGCCCGATTGATCACACCAGTAGGTCTGATTTATTATCTGATGTGCGTTATTCCTATTCCCACATTACTGTACGATATGGTGACAATATGTAAACCTATTTACTCCACTAGAATAGAAATCAGGCTTGTAGAAAGGGATGTTAACACACGCATGTATTAAATTTAAGGATCAAAATAAAATGTCGCACAAATTCCCTCTTTTATATTATCCTTCTCTTTGCCACATAGCTATATCACACTCACCGGGAGCTGACGCAAGCATGCATGAGTGTATGCATGCTTGCATACCTCCATGCAAGCATGCATACACGGCATTCTCCTACTCAGAATCTCCCTCTCTCTGTGTGGCTCATATATGACATATGTGGTCATATATGATATATATGGACATATATGGATATAATTCGTTGGGGAACAATAATATGTGTATGATAGGGGTTTGCACTAGTATTTTTAATTTTCACGCCTCCTTGTGTAAAATATCACCAGGCAAAAATGCATTCCAAAAATATCCCCGTTTTTTTTTTACAAATCGCACCCTGTGTGTACCACACACACATATAGAACCTCCTTGACACACACACACACACAAGCACACACGACTTTCTCCCCCTCATCTGCTAACACTAGCTATGTTCAAGGAGGTTTTTGCTATGTAAGTGTAGCATTAGCCTAGCAATCTTAGAATAGCATTAACAAGTGCAGCATTAGTCTAGCTCTGAAACTTTAGATACGACTTTAAATGTTTTTTTTTTAATTTGTATTACTGCATCATATTATAAGTTTAGCCCTCATGTGAAATTTCTCTGTTTGTAATTTTACCTCACATTAAAGTTTAACCTTAAGTTAGCTAGCGGCCACGCCTCAGTATGCTTCTGTAATCGTTAATTAGCTAGCTCACTAAATGAACAGTTAGCTTGTGCTAGCTAAACTAGTTTGGATTCAAATATATATCACTTTACATTAAAGTCTAACACCGGTGAGGCCAATTTGTATGAAATTTAGTTATTTTTAGCTTTTCATGATAAAAGCTAAAGAGAGCCTCTTCTTCTAACGTTACTCATAACTTGTGGTATTAACGTTACATAAATGGGTTGCAAAACCTTTATCCCTCCTGTTAAATAACTTGATGTGTAACTGCACGCTTATTATACTACCCAGATCCCTATATTCCACCAGTAAACACTTAGATCATCCTACCTGAAACTCTGGGATGATCAGAGAGGTTTTTTGTTTCTTGTTTTTTTTTAACTTTGCAGTGAATTTGTAGCCTGCTAGCCTCTAATTAATGAATCTAGATGAACCTGTTCCACCCAGTGGTCAGCATGAGAATTACAGGTCGGGACATCTTACCAGTAACAGCAGTTAATAGCCTATATAAATACCTACATATTAATAGCCTACAAATTAAACAAAGTGAGCTATCGGTCGCCATAGGAATTGTAGAGAAACCATGCAATATAAATATAGGTAAGTCACCATAAACTCGCTATTGTGTATTGAGTCTTGAGTAATATAACAGGAATATGCAGTAATATGTAATATGATCATGCAGGTTGTCCATGCAGATGTGTGAACTAACAGTATCTTGTGTTTTATCACCGCATGGCTGTGTTTTATCGTTATGAAAATAGGCCGACTAAAGTAAACTACACCAAACTAAAATAAATGCTATATCCCTCCACTGGCTCCCAGTGGTTGCTGCCCGCATCAGGTTCAAGTCCGTGATGCTCGCCTACAAAGCAGCAACCAAAACGGCTCCGACCTAGCCTACCTGAACTCCCTCATTCAGGTCTACGCTCCCTCCCGCCCACTATACGCTCTGCCAAAGTGCTGCCTGGTGCTGCTGCCACAACAAGGCCCTAAGAATAGAGATATAACACTTATATTATGTCGTGTTATATCTCTATGGCCCTAAGTCTCTAGCCAGACTCTTCTTCTGTGGTTCCTCGGTGGTGGAACGACTCACCAAACTCCATTTGACCCGCAGAGTCCCTCTCAATCTTTAAGAAAAGGCTAAAGACCCAGCTCTTTAGTGAACACCTGATGCACTGATACCTCTATGCACTGCCGCATAGCACCCATGTCCTGTTGGACCAGAACTTAGCTTTATGGCACTTACTCTCGTTGTTCTCTCTCGACTAGATCCTTGCTTGTGTTGTATTAAAATCTCATATGTACGTCGCTTTGGATAAAAGCGTCTGCCAAATGGGAAATTGTTGAATTGTTGTTAAACCTTTCATCAGTCTCACTGGATACAGCTGGCTAATACTTTGTGTGGAAAATACTTTGTGCATACCATAAATAGAGACATTTCGGATATTTAAATTCTGAAAATGCCATAGAAACAACTGATACATTCCATTTAAATATGATGTGCTCCATTGAGTGATTTTCGTTAATGGTTGAGAAATCAGCCAAACATTTAAAGCCGCCAATCATTCAGGTTAACTATGACACTATTTTTATCTTACCTTTTCTCTTCTGTAAAGCTCGATGAAAAAAAAGCCGTTTATAATGTCACGTCTTCACTTGTAGTTGCACACAGATGTGTGTTGCGGAAACAAGGCGTAGCATGCAGCAGTTTAACGCTTAAGAGGAAGGGCAGATGCAAAGTTTCATTTTCTTACTAAATGAGCCCCCCTCCTCACACACAAACACACACACACACACACACACACACACACACACACAAGCACACTAAAACTACAGCCATTGGCTAGCCTACATCATCACAACCGTCATGATAAACAACTTATAGCCAACGACTTTTAGAAGGATACTATTATCACAGCAAAACTATAGGTCCTTATAATATTATAGGAATGGCATAAGAAAGGGTATAGTGCAGGGGCACTCAAATACAAATCTTAAAGGTCCACAAAGAAAATTTTCAATTAGACAAAGGTCCGTTTATTAAGGTCAGTCAAGCTTTTAACGAATTATAATTAAATTATTAAATTAATAATATAAAATTAAATATAAAATATATATAATATAAAATGTAATTATATAAAATATATAAAATAAAATTAAATAAAAGATAAAATTACATGTAAAATTAAATTAAATTAAAGCTGCAAATCACCATTTCCCCATTATCCCCATCCCCCAAACCCGGTTCACACACCCAGCCACCAAAGGTGAATCAAACCATCCTAAGAATCAAAGTCCAAATAAGTCCAGAACTATTGTACATTGTGTCAAACACTGTTGCTTAATGGGAGAAGTGGCACCTTTGGTCTGCTGCCAAGACTTTGAACTTTGGCACAAAAGGTGTGATGACCAGGCAGAGACACTGATGCAAGTGTTCATTGGTGAGTCGGCTGCGGTGCTCGTTCTTCACCGTGTTCATTGTTGAGAATGCAGACTCACTGCTGTAGGCTGGCCACCTTTGAACACGCCATTTTAGATTGATTCACGTTCCAAATCTAGGCTAGTAGCTAACAGCTGACGAAACGAGCTGCGCTGTCAACTTTTACACCGGTCTTTGTTCTCTTCTCTTGTAAAAAATAAAGTTTGAAAAAAAAGTGCGGCTCTACAGTATGACGTCGCGTCCGCGACCCACCGCTGTCATGGAGATGACGGGACGCTGAATGTGATTGGACCAAACCAAAGCAGAGTAGACGTCCTCACACAGACAGTGGAGCAGTCGGGCATTCAGAGCGCTGCTTGCAGTGGAGAAAGCGGATAATTTTGACTCGTTGCGTTGCGGCGAAGTCTCGCAGATAATACAAATAATACATATGAAAAGTATAATTTGCTCAGAGTCCGGAGACAGTTGTGGTTCGGTCCGGATCCGGACCGGAGTCCGGACTTTGAGGATGACTGGTCTATGGTGTTCAAATTACTCTCCGAAGCACTGGACCTGCACAGACCTGCAGTCCTGTGCTAACATAGCAATTTTTGGTGTAGGCTAACTGATCAGCCATTTTTAAGTAGCCTAAGTATGGAGACATCATAGCCTTTGCTTCATTATTGGCTCGCAGGAGAATTTTGTTACAATGGAATTCTCCAAATTCCCCCAAACCCTCGTTATGGATGAGCAACCTGATGTTTCTGAAGTTGGAGAAAATAAAATATGCTCTAAGAGGGCCTGGAAGTAAATTTTATGCCATATGGGATCCAGTGCATTCATATATGATCAAACTTAAGACCTACCTGACAATCATGATGAAATTCGCCCCTTGAACAATAGCCTACTGGTACTCCTGTGTCAGTTACACGAATCTTACACCCGCCTTTACCCAGCTTAGAATGTAGTGAAATGATGTCAGCCATTCTGTATGTCAATTTATTTCCTTTTGTGATTATGATTATTCATTTATTACATTTGTTTATTATTACTGTAGCTAATTATTTCATATATTGTTCCCTTTTCTAGTTGTTGTTTTTTTCTACTGTTGGGGTGCAGGGAGAGGGAGGGAGGGAGTGTGTGGATGGGAGATGAGGTGTGGGGGGGTGGGGGGGATAAAACAACAAAACTTTGAATTGACAAACAACAACAAAATTGAATTTTTGGGTCAACAGTAACTGTAATAATTGTAACTGTATGATTGATGTCTGTACCCTTACCACAATCTTCAAATAAAAAAAGCAAATGCAAAAAATATAAAGGCAATTCCGATCTAATGCACCAGATGGCGACGGAACACTATAGATGCTCTGGCAGTAATGCTGCCTTCAGGTACTGTCGGAATTATTGATATGGAATGTGGACGTGGAACGCACAGGCCTTTTGGTGTTAAACAGACAACAGTTGCAAATAGGCTACTATTTAGAGTTTATTTATATTGCTACAAAAGATGTAATGAAGATCTACATCATTATACTGGCACAAATAGCTACACAACTGTTGGAGCTATTTATGTTTGGATACTGGTGTAGTAAGGACCTACAGAGCGTGTCGATTAGGTTACAACCCGAGTCATAACAATGGATTATTTTGTAGCCTAAATGGCTAGGCCAAAATTAATCAAATCATCAATTACCGGCCTAATACACTTTGTTCTGCCCTGCAACATAAAGTAGGCTAGCTCATTCCTTGCCATCCAGCAGTACATTTCGTTATCGACAAGTTATTACGACTTAGCACTGCGGAAGTCAGAGTTTACGAGGAGCACTTAAAGACAGCATAATACCAACATTTCACATGGACCAAGAGCGCGCGTGTCTGTAGAAGGAAATTAGACTGACCACTTTATTACACAGTCTGATATGAATAAGAATGAAGCATAATGTGAGCAAATCGTGGACTTCAATCGCTGATCTATCTATCTATCTATATATGCCTAACTTAATTTTCTTCCAAAATTGTCAAAAACCATCTAGCCTAAGTCAAAACCAAGACAGCAGCCAGACCACTGAGAAGTGATCTAGGCTAATAAAGGTTTATACTGGCTTGAAAATGAGGGTCTAATTGACAAGAAGGTGGTATAATGGTGAGTTTTTTACACAATACATTAAAACGAATTGGAACATTATTAATAACAAAGAGTAACATTATCATTGCTACAATAATTATTATTTTTCGTGGTAGTAGGCTAGTAGTGTGTGTGGGGGTGTGTGTGAGAGAGAGGGGAGGAGGAGAGAAGAGAGAGGAAGAAAGAGCTCGCAAACGGGTGACCGCATTGAGTCACATGCAGTTTGAGCGCACAGAGAGACGATGCAGCGCCCGATCTTCCTCTCCCACCGTTCAACGCCCCTCTCACCGCTGTGTAACCCAACAATAACAGACCCAACTCAGGAATGATGTCACCATACAACGGCACCGGGCCGCCGGAGGTAAAGGACTACACCTGCGTGCGCTTTTACGTGTCGACCATCTCCTTCTCGGTCCTGCTGTTCTTCAACCTCATCATCAACTGGACCATAGTGCGCGAGGAGCGGCTCCGGTGTCACGCCCGGTTCGTGCTGGTCTTCCACCTGCTGGTGTCCGCGCTGGTTTACCTGGGGATGAGCAGCGTCTTCTACTACCAGATCCACCTGGAGGCGCGGCCGGGCCGGGCGCTCTGCCTGGCCATGGTGACTGTTTTGATCAGCAGCGCCTCCAACATCCTCCTGACGCTCACGGCCATGGCTCTGGACCGGTATTTCGCCGTGTGCCACCCGATGAGGTACACCTCCAGCTGCTGTGTGCGGCAGTGGCCGTGGCTGCTGGGGGTGCTGACCTGGCTCCTGGCCCTGCTCATCCCGCTCAGCCTGCTGTCCGACAAGGGCCTCGCCACCGGGTCGCACGGGGAGTGTGGCCAGGAGCAGCTGAAGAAGGGCAAACTGCCGAAGATCCTGTTCATAACTCTGTGCACTCTGCTCATACTGTACAGCTACGTGAGGATACTGGTGGAGGGACGGAGGTTAGGGGTGCTGAACCGGCGCAACCGGGTCGGATGCAAGACGATCGCCTTGCACGGCACCCAGCTGGCCGTTTACCTCCTCCCCAACTTTGTGATATATGTGCTCACTGTGCTGGATAAACGGAAGCTCATTCAGCAGGGGACCAAAGAGCTGTCCGCCGTGGTTATTTTTACTTTCTTCAGCTTGGCGCAGTGCGTGGCGCCGGTCGTTTACGGTTTGCGCAAAGAGGAACTTTTGGAGCAGCTGAGTCACCGGTTCCCCTGCTGTTCCCGCTACTTGAAAAGTATGCTTGGGTGGACTGTGCGCGCCGGCTGGGCTCACACGCACCCCAAAACACGGTATGTCCCAACTGATGCATCCATTTGAATTTGTACCTACAGAAAAAGTCACATGTGATGCCAAAGCACATGTCGGTGGTTATATGTGAATATGTGAAAGTTCCAACTTCCCATCTTTGAATGTGGAGTAGTTTTCACACGTGAAACAAATATTATCATATTTAATGAAAGGTGAAAACGTGAAGAAACACCTGAATGGCAATTTTCAGATCTAAAGTAGGAAAAACTGTCACGTGATGTCAGGATATAACAGTTAAACTCACTTGTCCAAAAAGCACATGTGCTTTGAATTCACATGTGGGTTTTCATGTCATTTTAGTAAGTAATAAGCCACTTGAAGGCCTGATTGACAGTGAAGAGCTAATAGCAGGGGCACAGCTAGGACTTATGGGCCTTAATGCACAGGAGGGGACCTGGGCCCCCTCCACTTTCCTCTCATCCACTCACATGTAGATGACAAATATCTACAGTACGTCTATCCATCCACAACTCAAACACACCTCCACACATTAATTTACTGATCAAGTATTGGACACATCTCTAATTGAAATTATGAGTTTTGGGCGCTACCCCGATAGCACACAACCAGATTTTCACCAGTCGTTCCCTGTTCAAAATCAATCTAGGGAGGACAAATTTGTTTTAGTCTGAACAGGAAAAGCCGAGACAGATGTTATTCCTGCTTCATCTCAGATAACACAACAGTTGATGTATCATATTTTGAAGACCGTTTAATTTGTTTGCGGTTTTCGATTTCCACCACGCCGTGTTTCAAAACCAGAGCAAAGCGAAATAAAATGAGAAAATATTTATAAATACACACTTGAGGCATTAAAAAGACATTTTAGTTCAGACACTTTAGGAGGTTGGGGTTCTGGGTAGTCAGTACTACAGCGGCCCAAATGAACTGTTATGGGTCACAGGTGTGCGTTTATCGGATATTTTACAACGGCTTCAAACGAACCTCAGCCAGTCAGAACTGAGGATGGGAACTATCTGCAATACAAACACTAGTTTCACACATGTGAAGCTATTCATTGGGAGAACACTGAGATAAGCTTAATTGGTACGTCCCTTACCAAAATACCTGTGTAGTACATTAATAAGCATCTAATAAGCAGAAACACCTGGGTAACGCTCTCAAGATTACTGTAATACTAGTGGACAGAGTATGTAGAAGTCCTAATATCCACCCCACATTCTCTTGAGTATTGAATGTAATGTTGAAACAAAAGGAAAGTCTTGAAACAAGTGACAGTATCTTGAGCAAGATAGCAAGATAAGGTCACTTGATTCAAGCATTGCATTGGAAATAGATGATATATCATCCTATCCTAGAAATATAAGATTGTAAGGCTGTAATACTAGTCTAAATCACTTGTTTAACATAGATAGTTCTTGTGGTGATTTTGGGATGTGAGAACACAGTTGAAAATAAAACACTTCCTTTTTATCTGTTTTGGAAATTCGAACATGTAAGATTGCCATTTCACCACGTGAAACCACTTCCTTACAAAATGGGCACAGGATTTTATTCCTGAATCCAGAGTGAGGCTATTTGAGGCTCAGCTGTTCTGTTTTTCCCCCCCAGAGAAAGAACACTGACGACCCAGACCATCGTGTCTCTGGAGGTGCCACAGGCCCCGGAGGAGGAAACCAGGTCAGTGTCGGTCAGGAGTTCTTCACATGACCTGCACTCGTGCCAAGGCGATATGGATAATGCCTGATGGGGAAAATATCAGTCGAATTCAGGATCCCGACTGCCACAGGAACATTTTGGATGTGTGGCTGGATAGGTGTTCTCAGCTCAGGACGGGGAACTGAATTGTCAAGGAACCGCCTTGGATATAAACATTAAAGGTCTCTCAGGTTTCGGCCTCCTGGACTAAGAAATGTTTGGACCTGGATGTACCGCATTCCCACATCAACACTGGACATCAGTATACAGTTACATACATACAGTATATTTAAGATATATTGTCTTCTTTTTAACCTTTATTCATTCAAGGAAGCACACACGCTCTGCTTCAAATGGGAGCTGCCTAACAGTAGAAGACTCTTCCAGTGGAGCAGTTGGTGGTTCACTGCTTTGCTCAGTGTTTTTCACTCACTTTCTCCATGCAGTTTTTCCCGGCTGGTCCGAGGATTTGAGCCTAAACCCTTCAGGACACAAGCCCACTTCTCTAACCTCTAGGCTACAGACGGCATCAGTTTGGACGTGAAAAATAACACAAATGACAATGACATGAAGGCGCAGTTTGACGAGCCGAGCATAGCCAAGGTTGATTCTTCATAGGGATACACTGAATTAAAAATGGCTGGAGAGAGATTTTCCACTTGAATACTTTTAGCACACTGAAATTGGGGTGGCCCAATCATTCACGGTTCATTCAATATGGCTGAAAGCACCAACAAACTTAAGTAGACTGCACTTAAATCTCAGAATCATTTCATATTCAAAGTTATATGAGTATCAAGCCAAAATATGCCGTGTTTGACCCAGTTTGATTTTAGGTTTCTCAGCTGAAATGTTATCAAGTTAGATTAAAAGATTGAAAGATTAAGTTAGTCCTTTTAATGGATTAAAAACTGAATATAAATGTAGACACTGTGGACCTGTAATATGACAATAACTACAGAATATGGTTTCTATCCATGGGTCCAGTGTGGACAAACATGGGTGGGTAATGGTAACGTTAGCAAACACAAAGAATTGCCAGAAAATGGAAATCTGGGGGAAGTTCAGAGGAAAGTCACTATGAAGAAATCCCTGGAGCAAGTCTGAATTTTGCTTTAATCTCCCTGTGAAGCTACCTCTATGAATACCTGTTACCACTAATAAAAAAAAGAAGAAGCTTTATGGAATCGGTGATTGTCTGCAAACAAAACAAGCCGTTTTGTATTTGGGTCACATGTCACAAGGCAGCTCTGAGCTCGTTCAGTTATTTTTCTGTCAGACAGAGCCACTCATGCTGGGGAAATTCTCAGTGTTAACCGCAGGGCCTATAAACCGCCGGCACAGCTCTCGTCTCTCACTCTCATACCCACAGAAGAATAGCTATTGTCAGAGTCAGCGTGCAGGAGGCAGGAAGGGGGAGGCTGTTTTGATATTGCTGTACCATCTCCGCACCATCAGGCATATGGAGATTCCTGTAAGTGCCACGCTTTGCCCTGGAGGAGCCTGGCTGCAGAAGTGAAACCAACTTGCAGATTTTAAACAACAGAAATAGGAAGTGAGTTAGGAGGGTAAAAATAAAGCTTCAGCATACAGAATAGAAACTGTCTCTCTTCTGAGCTTCAATATTTAATTGTTTTTAATGTAGGTTACAATAGTTTTGTACAAGCACCTGCTGCAAAGAAAAGTTTCAAGAATTCAGAAAGACAGTCGGTGTCGTCGTATTCGAGCATATCAGATGCCACATTCACAGACGTGGTGACAAATCGTTTCAGAATCCGCACAACATTACATAAGCAACAGTTGCACTGCAACTCCATTCGGGCAAAGGCCAAAGAAAGGTATTTTTGAAAAGACAGAAAATGTCTGTACCTGTGTTTGAGTAAATTAAAGTGATATGCACTTCCACCTCTTTCACTGGTGAAGATTAAACCATAAACCTCAAAGTGAGTTTGCACAACATTCTTGCTCCGCCAAACGTTTTTACTGCTACAAATGCAAGTTAACTGTTCGTTTTTGTCAGGTGTGTTTGAGACACTACCCATAATCCCTTTAAGTTGTTTGTTAGAAAATCACATGATCTCTTACTGCAACAGTACCGTGGAAATTGACAATAAAAATGTTGGTAGAGCATGAATCTTGTATGGACCACATGGGCACCTTACCACAGCTAGATGGGACAAATTAAAAACACACAGCTCAGCACATAATTAAGTTAGCCCACTATATGTACACACAGTCATATAAACACAATGTTTGGGCAGCAAACACTTGCAACTATTTTTGAAAAAATGCCCATAAACCAGGTATGCAGACCGTGGTGAATGGTGAATTAGCCACAATTACAGTTAATGGTGTCGGCTACTTTTGGCTGAGAAAATAAACGCTTGCACTTGGAGCCGTTAATGCGTCATTAGGAAAGAATGAGTTGACCTGCACATTTTCAATTCCATGTGCAAGTTCTCTTTCTGTTTTTGACTCAAGGACACAACAGGAATTTTATGCAATATCTGTCGACTGGTTTCTAAGGCAACGGCTGTTATTAACGGCTCTCCTGATATTAATGTTGTTGTGATGAGCGCTGAGTGAGAGTGCGCTTAGCTTAACACGCAAACAAGGCATGAGGTACATAAAGAAACACCACTGCATGCTATACAATTGTGTATTCAACTAAAAAGAAAAAGCAGATATTGTACAAATGGAAAAAAAAAAAAACCCCTGTCCTTTAAAACACCTTTGTGTATAAATTAAAACAAATTAGTTCCAAGCTTCCTCTGCTAACTGGCACTCTACATCGAAGCTGCATTGACGTTGTTGTATTCATCTTCTATTAACACAGATAAAACAAGGAACGGATCATCTATGTTACAACAGATTCAGTAATAAGATCATTCGATCAACTATGGTACATGTGAGAGCTCCATCCACACATTCGATCCAACCAAGACATTCAATCATCAGCTGTTCTCAAATGCGGTGGTAGATATAATTCATTCAGTCATTATTACCCTAAAGCTCATCAATACTGCTATTGAGAGAAAACGGCACTGGTGTGAGACGGAGCGATGGTGGCAATAAACAAAGTACAGAATAACAGGAGTAACAGGTGAGGGGAAAAGTTTGAGAAGAAGGTTAGGTCTCTGGTTAGAGAGCTGGAGGAGAGGAAAAAAAAAAAAGGTCAGAAAAAGGGAGAGTACGAGACGGGGGAGCACGCCGAGTTTAGAAGCCCAGAGGGTGAGGAGAGACCACTCCTCCGTTCTCCACCACGGCCGCAGAGATGGCTCTCATGTTCTTGAAGAGCTGTCTGGACTGGCCGGAGCGCAGAGTGTTGATGTCCAGCATGATCCTGTCATGGGCCTGAGGAGGAGGAGGAAGAGGAGGAGGAGGTGTTAACACATCGAGCTCAAAAAGTTTAATCTCCAAAAATGATGATTTCTAGTTAAGTAGTTATCTGGTACATCTCAGATATCGCACACAGAGAGCACTGTATATTGAGTCAGAGAATTTGTCTGACTCAATATACAGTGTATGTGGGATTTAATTTCAAAATATATAATTTACAATTTCACATTTGGCAGACGCTTTTATCCAAAGCGACTTACACATGAGATTTTCATACAATACAACATACAACATATACATTTCTGAAAACGTCTCCTTCCTGAAATTCATCAGTCAAAATTTAAAAAACACAGAAGAATCTCTCCTCAAAGACAACTATCTGTAAAGAAAGTCTTCTATAATTTAATTTATAATATCCTTCAACTTAATGCCAACAATCATTTTGTCAGAGTAGGTGACAATTTCTCCACATAGCGAATATCTAATTTTGCAATTTGGAATTAAACTCTTTTTATCTCTGAAGAAATAATTTGTTACTACTCGCTACACTGTGCCCAACAACCGAGAGCACCAAGCGGCAATGTTGACGAGAAACTCCTCGGCAGAAAATTACATGAGTCACACTAATAAATTGCTACCTACGCTGTGGCAAAACAGGCTGCTTCAGGCATGTGCGATGATGTTTTTTTAGATACCAGTGACACGTGTGAGCTTAGTACTTTAATGCAACACACAAAAAGAGACTCTATTTCAACAGACAAAGCGACTCCTGCTAGCCCACACTGATATAGAGGAACCTCATGATTTAAAAAAAACAACATGGGCTCAGACTGTTGCCTGTAATAAGGAGCCTGATCCCTAAGTTAGACTTTATACACATCTGGTTAAATAAAATTTCCTTAGACATCCTCATTCTCACTGAAACCTGGCTCAGAAGAAATCTATCTATTGAATCAGCCACAGCTAATTCAATGTAAAATAAACTTTGTAGTGATTTAATTTTCTCCTCAATAGCAAGTGAAAACACCTGCCAATGGAGTAAAAGGTAATTTCACTTGATTCAGTGCAATTTGGCTTGTGTCAAGATTTTTCTGGGGAAACGTCTTAAAATGAGACACATCTCTCCATTTATCTCCCCACTTATACCAAGATGCCCTAAGTTGTTTGAAGAAAATACCTGAAACAAGTTGAATAGTATTGAATCAAATGGTATTCTCTACATCCCCAGATTTCTCCCCCACTTGTTTTAATTCAATGCAAGATATAATTACATTAACATGGACATTTTTCCTTGGCAGTGTGGCTGCCACTGAAGAGGTTCTTACCTCCATACACCAGGTCTCACACAGCATCTTCTCATGCTGAGCTGAGGAATGGCCCTGACTCAGAGAGCGTGAAGCCCTGCGGCGGAGGAAACACACAAGAGATGCCGCTTTAGGCTGTGTAGGAGTGTGTGGAATAAGACTAGACTAAAGACAGCGAGCAGGAGTAACAAGACAGAGAGAACACAATATTGTTTATTTAAGTGTTGTTCGTTTCAGTGTGTGTTTGTGTACCTTGACAGGACAACCACCATGGCGTAGAGGTCAATGGCGCTGTCAGCGACTCTCTTCAGAACAAACTGTTCGTCTGCAACAGGAAACCGCTTGTTGAGTATCACAAACCAAACTCCAACCATATCAAGTGACAATCTTCACAGCTGGCAATAAGCCTACAACTTTGTATATGATTCTAATGCAGTGCAGCATGATTTGCTGTGAGCAAATCATCTTAACTTTTCTCCATTTTAAGCAATATGCTGAAATGCAAATGTGGTGAAATAAGTTTTTTCATTCTACAAGACTTACAAAGAAATCAGAAATGGCTGAAATGACTCTACATCCAGCCTGATTTCCCCCCAAAACCGTTGTGCTAGTTGGGGAATTTTTCTTCAAAGTTTTATCCCAACGCCCACACACACACACGCTCACCAATTATCTTCTTGCCGTGTTTGATCAGAAGCTCCTCAATGACGGCTCCAAACTGTTCAATGGCTTTCACCGTCTAGAGAGCAGAGAGACAGAATCGTAAGAGAGGTCAAGGCTCTCTGAAGACTGGGAGTGGTAATCAGTAGTAATGGGTTACCACCCAACACTATCCACGTAACCAAAAGATCACAAGCTCTGGTCATGTATCCTCTCCTGTCAAACTGTCGTTGAGCGACACAGTGAAATTTTACCTAGTCTGTTTTAAGTTGCTCTGGATAAGAGTATTAGCTAAAAGCCTAAAATGGAAAATGTATCACACAATCAAAAGCCAAACACACCAGTTCACCGCTTTGTGCCAGTTCAGGGTGGACAGTCCCCTGCAGTGTCAGACCGGTGCTCAAACCTGCCTTCCTAGAATGACAAAAAAAAAAGAGCGGAAAATGTTATTAGATGATGGTTGAGGAAGCACGCATAAGATAAGATAAATTCAGGTGCCACAGCAGCAACTGGCAGAACAGTACCAAGGAAAAACAAGTACAAGAAGATAATGAAAGAAGAGGTACTAAGATAAAAAGTAGAGGTAATGTACATAATATAAAAACTATAGAGACAGTGCAAAAATGCAAATAAATGCAAATTCATTAATAATAATAAAATGGTAATGATAATAATGATGATAATAATAATAAAAATAAATGTGTGCATATACAGTACATAGAGCTGTTCTCTCTTTTCAATACTTTCAGCAAGAAAACCTTGTTGGAGGGGTTGGAGGAGAGGGAAGGACAGAGGGGAGATAAAGACGGAGATGGAGAAAGTGAGCTGGCTTGAGAGTGAAAGTGAGCGGGAGACCGAAAGACAGAATTAAGTGTGTGATGCAACCTCTTGGCTCTCTTGGTGATCTCTCCTGCCAGCAACCCCGCATTGCCAAGTGGGTTCTTCAGGGCCTTTTGTAAGCTCTTCAGTTGGTTGCCAGCATTCTGGAGGGAAATGGAGAGGGACACACACACTTTATCAATCACCAGGGCTAAGTGCGTAAGATATAGCTAAATAGGGAAGGCGCATATCTGTACATTCAGAATGCATATCAGAATACTCAATGAAAAGGAATTACTTCTTGCTTGCTGATTTTCAAAGTTCAGTCAGCGTTGTAGCGCCTGGTATAGCACACAGGAAGAGAGCAAGCAGAAAACACTTCCTTTCTACAGCTTCACCACTCTTTCAGGGTACGACTGTGTGTGTGTGGTGTGTGTGTGTGTATGTGTGTGTGTGTACGGTGTCAAGGGGAACACGAGGCCTTATCAGATAACGGCAGTCGAGTTTGAGGTGGGAAAAAAAATCAACTGAACTTCGGTTTCATATTTGATTACCTGGAAGCCGTTGAGAGCCACGAAGAGCCTGAGGATGTCGTTGGTGCCCTCGAAGATGCGGAAAATTCTCAGGTCCCTCATCACTCTCTCCACTCCGGAGTCCTGTGGATGTGGAGATGTACAGATAGATGATGACCCTCTAACTTTATACACTACGGTAAAGACTTAAGCCTCTGTGAAATGAAACCCAGGGTCAAGATGCAAACCCAGAACTAATCAAAACCTGTTGCATCATTTTTTTCCCCCTTTTCCCCCAGACAACTCATGCCACAACTAATTTCACAATTAATGTGTGATTGCTAGAGGAAACTTAAGTGTGTGCAATATGGAATTTAGACCAAGGTCGCCAAAACTGCTCCTTTTGTGTACCGTCAAATATTGGGTCATATTACAGTGCTTTTCCATCACTGACCATACTTTCCATTGTACTGAGAACACAGCACGTCAGTTTAGAAAGTGACCTATATTACCTGGTTTATTTTTAGCAGAGCAAGGTGATCTTTTACCTAACATAACATCGCCCACGCATCTTCAGATAGCTTGGGCCAATCTAGTCTTGTGATCTTCTGTGTCACTTCATGTCCCTTTACAAACCCTAAATGTGGTTTCCGTATTTCTGTATGTGTGTGTGCCTTGCATGCAGCTACTATGTGGCGCAGTTACGCACCGCACCGGCAGACTGAGTGTGTGCTGTCTCTGGGACGGAAACACACAAACAAAACATCTTCTCTAAGAAATGAAAAACGATCTGCCAAGATACAAGCACAAAGTTGTAAGCAGCCGTTGTGCTCTATAGCGCTCTAAATCCCGGCTGAACATGTCATCGCTATTGAGCTGATTAAAATGGAAATAAGTTCCCATTTTTCCATGCCATCGCCAATATAAAAATTAGCTGTTGAGTAAATATGATGGGCTGAGATCAGTGATGACTGTAAATAAAGGGATGGCACATACTTCACAGTCTCAGCGTTCAACAGAAAATATAAGAATCAAAAATGTGAAAGCGGGCATTAACAGAAACTGGCAGCATCAGTAGCAAGCTCGTTGTTCCATGCAGGTACTCAGATGGCCTGTGTGTGTGTCCAATGGGATGCAGGTTGACCACTCACCTTCATGAAACCCATGCCGCCCATAACCTGGACGCACTCGTCAGTCACTTCCCATGCTGCTTCCTGTAAATAAATAAATAAATCAACACAGATACAGATGAGTACTTGCTGTGCCAAACACATTCAATTTTCCTCTTAATTCAGCCAACTGCCTCAGCAATTTCTACTTCCTCAAGCTACCAAAATGTGTGCAGTCTTCCACAGAATAAGGAACATCATAGTCATAGAGGTGTGCCATGTACCCTTGTCTGGTGCTCCAAGTTCCCATTTTACACCCCGAAAAGATGGAGCATCACAGCAATAATATCCATGAGGATGTCCTTTACTGTGACGTACCCATTATCAAAATAAAGAACGCCCTCAAAGTTATTACGGTTTTTATACAATGGCTACCAACACATGTGTACTGAGTGAAAGGTTTTCTTCAAATAGTGTACATACGTAAGTGTAAAAACCAGGAGAAAACAAAAAAGATCGCTAACTAGCTCCCTGGTTACCACAAGAGTTGATATAGCAAGCGGAACAATCAGCACCACTGGAACGTGTTTTAGACCAATCAGATTGTTAGGCTGAAACAACCTGTGGTACAGACAGAGTAACGCGGCACTTACAGAGGCAAAGATCTTGCTGATGGCAGCTTCTATCTGGAATTCGGACGCTCCACTGTCCATGTTGCCGCTGATCATGTAGGCCATTGACTGCAAACACACACAAAAGAATAAATGTCAGCCTGGAAATGTGACATGCAAGCAGAACAGCCCCGGGATGTTGCCAGTTACAACATTCGGGTCTGCAGGTCTACACGTATGTCACGTCCCAACAGAGCTCTTGGCATTTTAAATTTTCACAATCTTGTTGACTTTCCACCGTTTCTGTGCAAATTCTGAATCAGCCCCGTGCCGTGTGAAGGCAGATATGACTGAGTGTTGAGTGGGTGAGTGAAAACACATCTTCATTAAAAACACAGCTGTCAGGTAAAGGAGCACCAGTACACAATTTTGAGATTAACCATTGTCACTACAAAAGTGTAAAAGCAGTTTAACTTTGTCTCAGAATGTTACAGTGTTGTTGAAAGAGGATTTGTGCTCAACGCATCTTAATGTGTGGGGAATTAGGACCAGAAAAACACTATCCATTTAAACCCACACTTATTAACATATTCTTCAAGGGTAAAACAGAAACTACAGTTGGTGAAGCACCCATCGTCAGTATTTATAAGAGATTTTCTCAGTTTAGTGACCAGAAACTGGTAATTTGGCTAATTTGGATGCGGCTTGAAACAGAATCAGGTGAAGAAATCTCAGTGTGCTAAGACAGTGATTCTCAAACTTTGTCACATCAAGGACCCCTAAACTGACACAAATTAGACCACGGACCCCCATTTGATAAGATTTTGTCCCAGGGTCCCCCATCTGATAAGATTTTTGCTTTTAGATGTTTTATTACAGAAAGTATATGAAACCCATGACCAAAATAGTCATACATTCTGTCATTGTGTTACTTATGGATGGAATTATAGTGAAAATAAATTATTCCCCTTTTTGCTGGGGACCCCCTGGAACCCCCTCAAGGACCCCTGGGGGTCCCCCGACCCCACTTTGAGAACCATTGTGCTAAGAGACCAAGAAGCTGAGATGAGTGTGGATCAGACTGAGATGTAGGTTAAAGATTCACTGTCAAGCCTTCTGACCTCGGTGACGTAGTGCAACATCGCCATGCGCGCCATCTTCTCCTGGATGGCTCCGTAGTTGTGGATCTTGTTCCCAAACTGGGTTCTGTTGGCTGCATGGTCCACCTGATGCAAAGGGGCACAGTGAGGGTAGAGACATCACATCTCCATTCATATGAACAGCTCATGGCATACGACATATGCTGTTTTCAGTTGAAGGGCTCTACATTATTACTATGTTACAGGTGGGAGAACTATGAATACATGTGTCTCCAGCTCTGAGGGGCAGACTCTGAAAAAGAAGAAGGAAATAAAACATCATCCTCTAGACTTTCATCATACTTCAGGACCGGAAACGAACACTTAACAGTTCCTTGTTAACATGTTGCGGCTGACTACTTAATGAGCAGAAAGAGGAAATCTGACATGGTTGCAAGTCGCCTCAGCATGAGGCTGAAACGTGAAAGGTGCCATTTCTGGTAGTGAGCGGCAACGCTGATGGGGCAGAGGAAGCAGCTTGGTATGAAGTACTGAGTTAACCAGGCTGCTGAGAAAATGTCATTTCCAATCTGAAGATAGTCCCAGAAGAGCAGACTGTTACAATAGTTGCGCTAATTAAATAAAACACAAGAAAAGATTGAGGCCGGGGATTTCCCCATCCCAGTATTTCAAAGGTGTCTGTATTGTCCTCTGCTTTGTGGTTTAACACTTAAGTTCAGCCGAAAGAAAATGTAAAGGACTTTTCTGCAAATGTGGGCACATTTAATGGTTCAGATCTGATAGCAATGTTATAATCCACAGCACTGCAATAATTTCAGCTCATACATGATCAGATAAACATTTTACAGGCCCAAAAACTCCCATTCACTGTGGGTGGAGCAGCATCTAACAGTTCAACAGTACGGCGATGGTATGATTTCTTCTGTTTCTAGCTTCAGGAAAGTTAGTTAGTTTGCTTAAAGCCATAAGAATAACATGAGTAAATTCTCAAAGTCAGTGGTATTCACCTTTAAGTGCCCTTATTATTAAAGCTCAGACTTGTTTGCCCACTTAAATATTTTCTCATAATAATACTACTCTCTCTGGCAATAATCAAAATTATCCACACAAATTTCTCTCTGCAACACACAAAGGACCATTTTCTTACAATGTATTTACTAACGTATTAGTTGCATATTAATGACCATTGATTATTAGTTTTTACCTCTCCAGAAACCAATCTTAAAACAGTGGTCATTCACTACATTGACTATTTTATGGCTTCAGAACCGGCAGAACTGCATGTTGTACAGTAAAATTGTGGCTCATGTTTATTATGACCAGAGGCTATGAGCACAGAGAAAATACTCCCCTAACCTAAGGAGGCAGACACATCTGGGCGGTTTTAGAAAAGCCTTCTTCCTGATGTTTTTCTGATGATGCAACTATCAAACGGGTTGGCTCATGTTTAAACGCATATCACACAGAGGACTGTCCCACTTTGGTGTAGATCAATCGCAGCCTACTCTGGCTTACAAGAATTGGAATAAGTCCTACGCTAGTTTTAGGCACAATGCTACTCCCCTTCCACTTCCTGTGGGCTGCCCTTTATTTTGCCCAAAGTTTGCATGTGGTTAACTACTAAAATAATCCTTTTTATATGTACTTTTAGAACAAAATGATTCAGCTGAGCTCTGATCGATGTCACAGGATATATATTGGCTATTCTGTTATCTACGGCCTTGTTGGATACGAGGTCAAACATTAACGGTCCAAGAAGCTGACTGGAGGGCCACACCAGGCTAATCTAGACAAATTAAAATATACAAATGAAAAATACACAGAAAAACAACAAATGTCACAAGAGGCCATTTGAGCATGCAGCACCCTGAAAACTCAGCAGGAAGTTGCAGTGCAAAAATGGGTGATAGTGCAATACAAGATGGGGAATTTCCCACAAACCCACAATGAAGAAAATTCAGAATGAGGGAAAAGGGCGATGGTAAGAAAGGGGGACGATTACATGAGACAATTTAAATATGAAGCAATGTGGCACATGAGGAGCAATCGTTTCTGTTCTCATAAGTGTGACCACTCTAACACTCTTACACTTGTTCTTACACTATGAATAGCAGTTGTTCTAAAAAGAAAGCCACTTCAGGGGTGTTCCAAGTGGTTAGGGAGACTAGTTTGCATGGCTGGGGAAAAATACACTGACTAAATTCAAACTCATCACACTCTTGTCTATATTTACGGTGCTATTTGTGAGAGTTACTCACAGCTTTGGTAATGACTCCCTTCATGGTGCCGGAGAGGGCGGCGGCCATGCCAAAACGGCCATTATTCAGGATGTTCATGGCCACCTTGAAGCCACCGCCTATCTCGCCCAGCACGCAGTCGGCCGGCACGCGCACGTTGTCGAAGTAGACCTCAGCCGTGTTGGAAGCCTTGATGCCCATCTTCTTCTCTGGAGGGCCGCTGGGGGGGAGAGGAAGTGTAGATAAGGAGAACAGGATGAATGGAGGGAGGGGCAGAGGATGGGAGGATTGGTGGGTGATTAAATTGGATGGAGGGTGGAATTGAGGAAGTACAGAAATTAAAAAGAGCAATGTAATGATGAGGGGAGAGAACAGAGAGAACAATAGATTAAATCCTTTCAGGTCACTGTGTCTTTTACATAAAATACACTACAGCCTGAATAGCTCAGAAAATCTAGGCTTGTGTCACTACATTCAGTGCTAAACAGCAGGTGGTGCAATGCTAAAGTCCGCTCACTGTGTCACTCCTCCAAAGCTCCTCTCCACAATGAAGGCAGTGATCTTGTCTTTCATCTCTCCTGTCTTAGGATCCTTCATTGGCGTCTTGGCAAACACTGTGAAGATCTCAGCCAGGCCTCCATTGCTGTCAGGATAAAAAAAATAAAATAAAGTGCAGCAGATTGAGAAACAGGTCTCTAAACTGTGTTGACATATGGGACACTTCTAGGCAAGGCAATTACATTGTGTTTCGGGAAATATTGTACAATACTGCCCCCTTGTGGGGAAAGGAGCACAACTTTCTGCATGAGTGAGTGTGTGAGCATGCCTGTTCTCACCTGATCCAGATCTTGCCTCCACTGAGAGTGAAGTACTGCCCGCAGGCGGATTGTACAGCCGTGGTTTTGATAGAGGCGGCATCTGAGCCGCTGGCTGGCTCAGTCAGACAGAAGGCTGCTATTGTCTCTCCTGGGTGGATGAACAAGCACACATTCATTGGTCAAACAGACACACATAAAAGCAATGGTTTAGGAATTTCCTTAAGGCTGAGATACTGGAACATTTCTGTTTTTAGTCCTCTTTTGGTTGCTTAACTACATAGGTCAAGCTCATCAAAAGAATAAAGATGCTGGGACTCTCTAGCAGCAGTGCTCAAATTCACACCAATTTGCTTTCTTTTTACACATGCATGTAAATCAAGGTACCAATGATTCCAATTAAAATGCTAGTCTTACCTGTGGCAAGCTTGGGCAGGTACTTTTCCTTCTGTGCTGGGTTGCCAAACAGCAGAATGCCCTTGAAGCCAATGGACTGGTGGGCGCCGAGGGTGATGCCAACGCCCAGGTCGTGCATGCCAACAATCTCAACCAGCCTGGCATACTGTGAGAGGGAATAGCCTGTTATCACTCTTACATTTACTGTTGGTGTATTTGCATTAGGTTTGGGCAATTTGTCTAAGTGTTTCAATCATTCACCGTCACCCTCTCAATCAGCAATTGCCAATATATTTGTCTGTGGACGCCATTTTGAGATTAGACTGGAGGCGCTTGTGTCGAAAAAGAGGTCAACTTCGCCTATGTGGCAGTTTTTGGTTTTGCTCCAGATGCAAAGGGAGACCCTAAAGACCCAAGCCAAGCAATTTTCAGAATTTGTAAAAAAAAAAAAGAGTTGCTTTCATATGTAAACGGTAAACGCTACTATCAACACGCTTCCAGCGGAGAAAAGATCATTAACAATAATTTGTTATTCCCTTGTAAGACTAATAACTGTGTTTATGCATAGGATTAATTTGCCTCTAGATGCTGATCAGAAGTCAGTTACAACTTCCTCACTAATCCTAACCATAACGCCAGGATCACACTTAATCTGTAATGCATTTGTGGTGCTGCAAATTGTGTGCAGAGGTCTACACAAGGATCCCATAGCTTAACCATATTGAGATGAATCTGATTAGAAATGGTTATAGATTGCATTATTGCAATCTTTATTGCATCTTTATTGAATAAATTTTTATTGCAACTCTCATTCATTTAGAAAATGATGCACAATCCACATAAATCCAACTCATGCGACACCTTCATTGCAACACAATGCGGCTTTGTCTTCTTTCCCCAATGTTGAATGAATGAAGTTCCATCGGAAAGTAACACATTCAACACATGAAGTGTAATACTGGGTGAAGAATCACAAGGGTGGGAGAGGCAATGAAGGCTAACCAAGTGTGTACCTGTGTGTTTGAGAGGCCAAGGCCTCCCAGGTCAGCCGGCACCTGCAGACCAAAGGCGCCCATCTCCTTCAGGCCCTCCATGGTGTGATCCTCTACCTTCTCCAAGGCATCATTCTTCATGGGGTCATTCACCTCCTGCGCAGGGGAAACAGAAACATGGAGGGAGAGAGAGAATGAGGCAGGGGGATGAAAAGAGGTGGCAGCATAATATGAGGTGAGGCTCGAGAAAAGAATGGAGAATTTTATAATAATGGAAAAAAATGATTAAATTACCTCAAAGAATTTTCCCACTGGCCCCACAAGCTCTCTAAGAAACTGCTCCTGCTCCTCATTCATAACTATGGGACAGAAAGGGGTGATTACACTGCAACCATTTGTCAATACACAGCAGCTTTTCAATAAAATACTGACAACTCCACAAAACAGTAGTAACATTAATACGCTCTGGTTTACCTGAGGGGTAGGGAAACACCTGAGCAGTGCTGATCTGCCCCTTGAACATGTTGACAGCAAACGATTTGGATTCCTGTGGAAAATACCAAAGTAAGGCTTAGTGCAGCTTGTGCCATCTCAGGTTGCTGTCACACACTGCCTTATCCAAACACTTAGTAAATACTTGAGACTTATTAACCAGATAAATACAGTTGATGTATACAGACCAAGGCAAATTGTAACCGCTCATTTACTGTTCAAAAGCCATTTTGAATGTGATTGGCCACCTACATAAAGGGTGTGAGTGTGTGAACAGCTTGATGCGAAGAGGAGAGTAATAATGGAAAAATAACATACTACAGCGACTGCCTTCTTCTCCACTTTAGTGGTGGCGGCATCAGTACCCACTGCTGCTGGCTTCTCCAACACCGCCTAGAGAGAGAGAGAGAGAGAGAGAGAGGGAGAGAGAGAGAAAGAGAACCAGAAGATAGAGGACAGGCCGTCAGTGCGATAAAGGGGATTTAGACAGACCTGATAAGAATTTAACTGGCTTTAACTGACAGCTGTCTGTGTGTTAAATTGAAGCTTAAATAACATTTATTTTCACAGAAATTAAGCAAAAACAAAAGGTAAACAAATACAGATACAGGGAGAACGCTGCCCATTGTTGTGATGCATTCACTGGTCAGAAACCAACATTATGAGCCAAAATAATCAGGTCTGTCTTTTCCAACTCCAGGCAGGACACCAGCTTGGTGTGCTGCCCAGAGGGACGATCAGAGCCCCAAATGGGTGAGAGGTGATGCCAAGGACAGCCAGCCAGCTGAGTCACCCAGCAGCAACGATATGGGCCACTCAATTAATTTCATATTTTTACTGGAGGGTTACACACATGTTCGTAAAGTCCAATGGGTTAATCAAATATTTACCATAACTCATAATCTGTTTATTCAGTTGCCATGACACTCACATTAGAGGGATGAAGGAATCACTGATATCAATCTGCTTTATCTTTGCCTTAGATTACTTTGAGATAATTATAGGGGGTGAGAAAACAAAAGGTAATGTATTGTCTACAGTGTAGATGATACATTCATCAATTTACCAGTGTAGACTCTACACTGGTAAATTGATGAATGAACAACATACTAGATTTATAAGACTAATGTGACTTTATGAGAGCAATTCAAAACTAATATACCTACTTATAATACTCTCCAAAGAAATTAATAGGCTATTGAAAAATCATTTGTTAACTTAGATCGGAAGGTAATATGTAAGCTAATGTATTGTTATGTTTTTGAATCACCTCCCCACACTGCCCAGCAATCATCCTGACATCTGTGGTTCAAGCTAATTGATACATTTAAGATACAGCAAGCCATATTTGCCTTAACATATGCTGGAATAAATAATAGTGCACAACATACAACGGTATTTAAGCAGGACTGCCAGCCGCCCTGTAGCTGCCCTGAACAACAGTAATGTCACCTTTAAACAGGAGTCATGTGACCACTGAACTTTCCCCCACTTTCAGCTGGAGGAGGGGGGGTGGGGTGTAATCAGGACACGACCGCCAGACAAGGCATTTTTCCATAACAAGGACAACAAATAAGCTCTGAAATGTTCTACCAAAATCACACAGTGTCTTTTGTCACTAAGCAACGTAGCTAACTGTAAAATAAACCAGGATACTGACAGAAACGCGAACGTACCTCTGCAGCCTGGCTTGCGTAAAGACGAGCATTCTGGACAGCAACCACGGCCCCGGCTTGACGTTGAGCCCTAAAATTCAGACAAGAGGTGACAGATGCTATGGCTTTTTTTGTTAAGGCAAAATGTTACACCTTCATATAGAAAAATAGCTTCAAATGGCTTTACTTACCCAGATAACACGGGCGGAATACGAAGAATAGTGCCGCACAGTGCGGAAGACTGGCTCACTTTACGAAGCAGCATGATTTCTTACGCTGAGTGAAGGGAAAAAATACCATATAACACTTAAATTACCTTTTCTATATTCCATAAAGACTAGATGTCAAATAAAAGCTTGCATTGTGTAACGGATGTAAATAGAACAGTGTAGCGTTAGGTTAACGTACTTCAGCTACGTAACGACGTTGGAGTGGCTTGTTTCTTAAGTTGGTCAGTTTTTGCCTCTCGGTGTTTAGGTCCTTGAAGAAAGGCAGGAAATTTCCGTCAAAATATTTAGATTTCTTCTACTTAAACTCAATCATTTCAAATTTAAACCACCGAGCTGTACAGATTGTATTCAAATACTTACCCTACGTCCGAGCCGCCGACAGCTCCGCCAAATGACCCAGTAAAAATTTTCTTCTTCGACGCCGGGGCCGGATGCTTTCTGACTTCACCCCGGTGCTTCATGGGATATGTAGTTTTACAATGTATGCTGGCCTCCTAGCACCCCGAGAAACTGAAGTGACAGCCAGGTTGGCTCAAACACCCACCAAGGACAAATCCAAAAGATATTGGATTAACGCTGAATTTCAGCATTTCCTGTTTACCTTTTTATGATGATTATCATACGAAACAAGCAGTGAAAAGCCTATCAAAGCTATGTAATTTGAATAAATAAAATGTGCTAAACTGCGACACCACAACTGACTGAAAATAAATCATAATGCAGAACAGTTTCCAAGCCACAAACCTGTGATGCCAAACCAATGTGCAGTGTCAGAAAACCCATGGTCATATTCTGTCTGGTTCAAAACTGTTAAATCATATATGAAGTCTTATTATCCAGAAATTACTTTAGTGTACAAATGTATCTGTATCCAAATCTGTGTCTGAGCCAAAGCAAGTCATGGAATACACCTAGATAACATAACAGATTAATCTTCATTCTCTGGTTGTGGGAGATGTACATGTTCACCAATATTCACCAATATTCCTTTAAACCATTAAAAAACTTGAGATTCTTGAGAGTCCCCCTTTTGAAATAAATATAAATCAGAATAGTATATAAGTATCAAATTTATTCTCAAATACACAAACAAAGGTGACAATATGAAATCAAAAAATGTGACACTGTCAATGTCATTCTTTTGAAATGTTGACTCTTCATTTAGCACCTTATGGTTCGGTTATACATGATCTATATAGTCACTCATACAAAAATGAAATGGTTGAATAATGTGAGTCAGTAACATACAATATGCACGGGGAGCTGGGGCATTTGGATCACAGTCACTTACATTGTTTGCAATCCTAAAGTACCGCTGTCAGTATCTTCTCTCCCTCACCTTAGTACCTTTAACCCTCCGCAGTCCCATACAGAATAACATGGTACTCTTCACAATAATGGTCATTTGACGACTAGGCCTAGACAGTGATTACTAAACACAAGTTCGCCCGACATTTTTGGACCTATTTTCTTTCACATTAGAACTCACTATCCTGTATTGTTGCATTTACATGGGAGTAGTAGATATATACAAAGAAGTTCATTGTAAAACGATGCTGGAACACTAAATCTTCCAAAGTTATTTTGTGTACCCTTAAGAGTGAAAGTGTCTCATAAAAATGTGAAGAGTAAGGCACTCGATATACTCCTGTGTTGCCAGCAAATCTAGCGAATTGATACAAGCACGTACTTTCATGATGATGTCCATTTCAAAATAATAGTGAGTGTGCTGTGATGCCAGCAAATCTGACAAATTGATCCAAACATGTACTTTCAGGATCATATCCTTTTACAAGTACACAGTCAGTGTACTTGGCACCCTCTAGTGTTAAACTGTGGTCAGTGTGCTTCCTGGTTTGGCAGCTCTGAGATCAGACTACAGCACTGATTTAGGATCTGATTCCTCTCCTTAAAAATTACACTTAACGGTTTTGGGGGATTGCAAATCAGAGTCTTGATCAGCTCATATAGGCATTCTACTCCCAATTAGCCAAATACTGTATTGATACTTCATTAAAAGACCACTACTGTTTCCCTTGACCTAGTCTGCTGTTACAACTCAGTTAAAAAACACACACTGCCCAACAGAAAGAAGTGCAAGAGCCACAAATAAACCAATACACAGTATGACTGTGGACATGAGGCTGAGCACCAACTTTTAGTTTGCTTACAAGTTGCAGACATCAGAAAGTGGGTAGTGTGTTTCTGCTCTCAGGTTTGAAAAAGTGATTGTGTATTCTATAGTTACTTGGAAAAGGGGAAACAACTAGACTTTGTGTACAAATGTGGTAAGACCATATCCTACATTAACTGTGTAAAGAAATACTTTGATGTTTTCTTATTTTCTCTCTCAATGTTAAACCCTGTTCTCACCAAATTTGTAACAAGCGCCCTCAATCCAATAGGCCCCTTGTGAGCTCAAAAGCTACCACCAGATACTCATCAAAACAAGTGGAAATCGCACACTAGCTAGTAGCTTCACATGAATGGTCACTCACACCAAGACAGACAAAACAAAAAAACTTCCAGCCCATTTTCCCTCCGACTACATGACATCCACGAAGAACTCGCTGGGGTTGCCCATGGCCAGATGAAAAGACTGGCGCGAGGCAGTCAGCTCTGGGGGTACGGAGCCGAGGTCACGGGTGGGCGGGGCTCCGGGAGGGCCTCCTGGGGTGGAGGAGGGGGGCGGGGGTAGGGCCGGGTGCATGGGGGCTGCGGTCAGCTGCTGGGAGTGGGGAAGAGCGTGAGCGGGTCCCATGGCCGGGTGCGGGTGCTGGGGTACCATCATCACCATCATGGGGTTGTAGGGCAGCGGGATGCCCGGCGGGTAGGGCGACATGTGGGGCGGCTGGGGCAGGCGGTGGTGATGCGAGCGCTGGGAGGAGGCGTGGCTGTGCTCGCTGGGAGTGGCCGAGCCGTGGCCACGCCTCAGGCTGCTGCGGGTGGAGTATTCCGATTCGCTGCCGCTGCCGGAGCGAGAGTCGGCCCCTCCCCCTTCTCCGCCACCACCGGAGGGGGATTTCTCTCCTCCCCCCACGGTGCTGCCAGGACCTTTACTGTTGCGGCGCCCCTCACTTCTCGTCGACCCACTGCTTCGGCTCCCTGGGGGCAGAAACACACAGTTGTAAGACTGGATCTAAACAGGTTTGATCAGGACAGTTCAGTTGGCTTTGATGTCTAAAACTTGTACCTTCCTCAGTCAAAGGCTATGTTCAGACTGCAGGCAAAAGTGGCCCAAATCTGTTTTTTTTTGCTCATAATGTGACGTAGATCTGTTTTTTGTCATAACAGTGCGAACAGCACAAATCACATGGAATCTGATCTTTTCAATTCTGATTTGGGCCACTTTCATATGTGGTCCTAAATCAGATACAGGTCTGATTTTTTGCAATGCGACCTCAGTCTGAACAGTCATATCGGAATTCATGCGACTTTTACGTCACTCTAGATCGACATTCGTCACAGTTCTGCGCTGGCGGGAGTCACTCGGTGAATACAAACATGGAAGACAGCTGCGATGGAGGTAGTCAGTGGAAGGACAGTGAGGTGTTAGACCTCATAAGTATTTGGGGGGAAATTTTGGATGAAATCTGTTTCAGTGAAGCCATTCATGTCACAATCCCACCATTCCTGGCTCCGACTCCACATCCACACACAGCTCCGTACAGAAGTAGCAGCCGTTGCTCCACAAAAAGCCATAATTAAAAATTTGGCTCTCTTTCTCCTCATCCTTGTTATCATCTGCTCACGAATTCGCTGGCTTCCACTGCACATCAACTTGTAAATGAAACCGTAAACGCTGACTTCAGTGGCCTCCATGTTTACTTCCGTATGACAGCGTGCTGCGTGTGACGTCTTTGTTATTGTTCTTTTGCGCATGTGGGTCAGTTCAGGACCGTGACCAGTTCACACTGGAATCTGATATTGGCCACATTTAAAAAATAATGTGAACAGCCAAACAAAAAAATCAGATCTGAGCAATAAATCCGAATTGAGCACTAAAATCTCAAAGCAGATCTAAAAATGACTTTGCTTTAGCACCACAGGTGGGTGTTTTTACTGATCTAATCACTGTCCATGCTCACCTTCGCTGTGCTGGCTGCCGGTGCTGCCGGGGGCGTAGCTGTAGCTGGTGAGCTCGTGGTAGGGAGGTGGCTGGCTGGAATAGGGATGTGTAGGGTAGGGCTGGTAGGGGAAGGTGTGCATCAGAGGCCACGGGGACGCCCCAGGGAGGGGCAGGGGGGCCAGGGTGTCCTGGTCCGAGGCCCCACTGGAGCCGTCGTTATCATTCAGGGACAGGTTGGCCATGTCTTGGTGAGAGAGAGAGAGGGAAGGAGATGAACACAGGAGGGAGAGAAAGACAAAGTTAGAATAGAAAATAGGCTAAGTTAAGGCTAATGTGCAGTTCACCTCTGTTGAGGAGGAAATGGAAAAGTACCTATACTAAGCAACATTCCTATATGCTTACTTAATATGTAACCTTTGACCCATATTTAGACAGTAAGTGCCTAAAACTCAAGAATACCGACTGCTTCACCATTATAAGATTAAACTCTAAAGTAACATCTTGTGTGTTTCTCACAGAACTGTGAGCCTGGAATGTGCAAATGCCCAAATCTCATAGATAACATTGCCAAAATATGAACTTGTTTTCTTCTAGAGGAAGGTGGTCACCTCTTATTATGCATCTCAAGTGCTAGAACTATAATTATCATTGGTTGTTCAGTCTTGTTCATATGACCTTATACTTTTTTGACCAATAGCTTTATTATATTCTATCTGTATTAACATAATCATAAATATTCAACACTATAAAACTCTGTGTAATTGGCTCCCAACCTGCAGATTGCATAAACCTGTCAAACTGCCACTCTCTCATCCTGAGTTTTCTTCCACACCTCAACAAGCTGAACAAATAATACTGCTTCTGTAGATAGAATCTACACACTTACAGATATACAGTATGTACACAAAATGTACTTAAATCTTCTTAAATCTAGAGCATCAGATGACACCATTGCATACAGTGACAATAAAGATTTTGTTCCTTCAAATATCCTCCCTAGACACGCATACATTAACGTCTCACAAGCATTTGTACAAAACCAGGAAAGTCAGAATGTAGGAATGTCAGAATGCAAGACAGCCAACAAAAGTGCCAAAGACAGACTGTCACTGTCATGAGGATCGAACTTGCGACATTTTGGTCGAGTAATAATCTCTCTAACCAAGCTTACCCAGCTGTACAGTTTGTTGACCTTAAGGCTTGCTTTGCTTGTTGGAAAACTGCTTTCCAGTGGTCACATGTTTGTGGTGGCAGGGAAGTCTAGTGGTTATAGAAACTTTTCCATAACTTAAACGTCACAGGTTTGACTAGGGCTGGGTGATAATTCAATATTATCGTTTATCGTCTTTCAGTGGAATCATATCGTGATGATATGAAGATATTTTGATATCGTGACACACATATTTAACATGATTTTGCATACATGAACCATATCATGATATATATTAATATCGAGAAAAATCCTTATGATTATCATGATATTGATTTCAACCATATCGCCCAGCCCTAGGTTTGACCCCCGCAACAGCCAATGTGTTGGAATTGTGATTATGCATGACACTCATCCAGATGTCTCTGCCTATGATGTAAATGTTTTTGTTTTTTTACTCACAGTTCTCACAGTCGCTGAAGTCTCCAAAGATGTAGTAGCACTGTTCGGAGAAGGTGATCTTGTTGACGGTGTGTCGGATGAAGCCGGCCTTCAGCAGGTTGCTGGCGTACTTCCTGGCCTCACGGCGGTCCTGGAATCCCTCGATGTGGTGGTACAGCCACTCCACCACATCTGAGCCTGGAGGGGGATGCAGAGAAACTTAGAATACAAACATGTACGGGTATATATGTGTACACACACATACAAAATAGAAATAGCCAAGAGCGTCTTCCGTGAGCACATGCAAAAATGTTACACATACAGATAAAGAACAATGTGTGGTAGGGAGGGCTTTACCTTTGAGCTTTTAACTAGTCAATAGAGTTTTACATGTATGCATTGTCTAGCCATTTAGCCTATTAGGGCCAGGACAGTGGAGGAATTTCAGTTAAATGTGTATATAAATTATACTGTGACTTTATTTCCAACTTTACTGGAGCCTGTATTGAACATCCACTAGGGGAATTTAAGGAGTGTCATAAATTTTGAGTAGCCTACTTTTCCATTGTGCAGTATCTTGGTTTTTCAGAGTCAGTCTTATGTAACAAGAGTGGACATAAGAAAATGCAAAAACTTTTTTCTACTTCCAATATTGTGCAAATTACATAATTTTTAAAAGGAGTACACAGCTACAGAAGGTTGCACAGAATCAGATTATGTAACGCAGGTTAATGCATATAGCTACAGTAATGTGCTGTGACCTATAAAAATACCAGCGTAATGCATACAAATTATGTTATTACAGTTCCATCTTAACAGTAGGTAAATCAGTGAAAAGTACTGGCTAGTAGTAAACTGCTTGCCATTTACATTGTTACCACTTTGGAATGCCTGATGACCTGTAAGCTGCTGGATTTACAGTAAAAAATTCCAAAGCCAAAATTTTAATTCAAAAGTACAAAATGGACAGACGTAGTGTACACAATTACTCCATGTGATTCACTTGCAGGTGATTTCAATTTAACAGACAACATCTTCAGTCAAAACCGGCACTCACATTTGTACTTGGGGGATTTTTTTCCCCCACAAGTCACACGGTTTTAATTCTGGTAACATAATGCCTGCCCTGTAAAGCCCTGCGCGGCACACAGTAGTTCATGAAACTGATGCGCTTCTATTTCCAAGTCTCTACTTTTTATGTCTTACCGAGGAAAGCGTTGGGGATGGTGATCTTCAGCCACATGCGATCCCGGACTTCCAGGCCCGACTCTGGTGAGGCCATGGCCTTGGCAACCGACGCCATGTCAGAGTGCAGTGACAGGTTGAAGTCATCAAAACCTAGAGGGAGCGAGAGAGAAAGGAATAGCACATTAGGAAAGTTGAAGAGGGAGAGGCAGTGAGGTGAAAAGTTAAAGAAATGTAAGAATGATGAGGAGATGAGAGAAGAAGTGGGTGAAAAACAAAGAGGGAAGAGATGGAAGAAGATCAAAGAAAGGAAGGAGGTAGACATCATTTATCATCAAGTGAAATAAAAGCAGCGACAAAAGCAGAAAGACAGATGTGAAAGGCAAGTCTTGCGCCAAGGTCGCAAGGAGATGGATAGGATGGATAGGACTAGACTATAATGGGAAGGAGATACTTTCAAATATTGAAAGGCATTCAGGCTTTGAATGCTGACAGATAGACAAAGAAACTAGGGAAGGTTCACAAATGGAAGATGGATGTAGTTTTGTGAGAGGACTGTATGGATACAAAACGAGAGTTGAAAATAAAGAGAGGCTGAGGAAGAGAAAAGACCGAGGTGGATCACAGCACACAGAAAGTGAGAGAGAGAGAGACAGAGAGAGAGAGAGAGAGATTAGGGAGGCGTAGTGATGGAAGAGGTACTCACGTTCGGTCTCGGTGACGGAGGAGGAGGAGGTGATGGTGCTGAGGGAGGAGCTGCCTGGGTAGGGAGGGTAGGCCCCAGTCAGAGCCACAGAGTGGCTGACCCACGCTGCTGGGTCAATGGGTCGGATCGGCTCATCTACACAGCCAGTTCAGGAGAAAAACAGTTACAGGCCTTAACATTGGTGCCTTGTCTTCTATAGCCAAAAATGACAAATGAATAAATAGAATAGCTGTATTGTCCCAGGCAAGTAGCAAAAGTGGTTTTGAGGCAGTCTGCTACTTACTGCGAGGCAGAGTGAAGTAGCCCTGAGGAGAAGGGTCCCAGCACTTAGCCACCGTGAGGATGATGGGCCTGACAGACACAAGAAGATTAGAATCATCATAATCATCGTTGACCACAAGCAAAGCTCTGTGTACAGACGCAACTGCAGAATCGGTGGTGTGATAATATACAAAGTGCTAAGCCAGAGGCCAGCCACTCACCCTGGCTTGTGTACAATCTCCCTCAGTACCCGTACTGCATCGTCGTTGCTCATATTCTCAAAGTTGATGTCGTTCACCTTGGTGGGTGAAAGCATAAAAAAACAAAGATCTGAGTTCAGACTGACAGGCTATAGCAGTGAGTTAATGCTTTGAGGTTCAGAGGAGATAAGCCATCTAGATCTGTGTTTTCTTTACATTTAGTGGCAGTGGACTCCCGCAGCTGGAAAAATGTAAATACAGTGAAAATTCAACATTTGGCGTTAACAGTTCAGCCCACCCAAATAGTATCAATTACAACTGCACAACTGACCCTATATCATGATATAAGTATCTAAATAAGAGCCCTTCTTAAGCTAGAAAACATACTGTAACTTTTCCTGGAATGGGCCTAGGAGGGTCTCTGAACCAAAAATGCCCCCCCAGCGTTTCTACAGGAAACAGTGATCTAGTTAGTAACGTGAAAGAAACTTTCAACCATGGGTGGTCTTCCATTCCATTTAGGCTCAAGCAGTTTGCCCCCCTCACCTGCAGCAGCATGTCCCCAGGCTCTATGCGTCCGTCTGCGGCCACGGCTCCTCCCTTCATGATGGAGCCAATGTAGATGCCTCCGTCCCCCCTCTCGTTGCTCTGGCCCACAATGCTGATGCCCAGGAAGTTGTACTTCTCTGTGTTGGTGGGAGATGAGGGATAGTGTTGAAGCTACACACATTTGTCTAGAAACAAAAACTTTCCAATGGGTGCAACGCATTTGAGTGCAGTACAATGCCCTGAGTGTGAGTCTAGGGGACTGAACCCACGTATTGATTTCTGAATTATAAACGTTTGGCAATGTGATATCTCATAATTTCATTTTTTGGGAGACACTCCCATTCATGGGAGGGGAGATTTTCTCCTCTTGTTGTGTTCCTCAGCACATCTCAGACAGACTGACATTCAAAGAAAAGAAACCCATTATGAGTGTACTGACCCATGTTGAGCGTGACGGTGATGATGTTGAGGGACATTGTGGAGTCTGTCACACTGCTGAAGGACGAAGCCTGGAGTTGAACAACAGGAAAAATTACCATATGGGATACACAAACACACTGACATAACTCTAAGCTATTTAAAGGAGCCACGATTCTTTCTCAGAGCCAATTACTTAAGTGGCCCCTCACTCTAACCTGAGCATTTGACCATTTTAAATGGATAATTTAGTCAAGAGCAGCAGAGAGCCAGCAGAGTACTCAAGCACACAAATACGAAAGTGGATAGAAACACGCAAATTTAATGGGGTTGCATCAAAAGCAACATGATAAAATGTAAACCACTCTTCATTTGCGATACAAAAATATAACTTAACAGTTAGTGTTAGAGGGGGCTGTACTTACCCTCTCCAGACGCGGGGGGCGCTGTTTCCTGCGTCGGCGGTGGCGTTTGAGAAGCCTGGAGGCTGTGCTCTGCTCTGTTGAGCTGCTGAACCTACAAGTTCAAGGGTCAACAAAGGGTGAAAGGTCAGGAGGGAAACATGTAGACTTAAAACTTTAATAGGCTTGCCTCAGTCCCCTTCACTCTGTGTGTTTGGAGTGCACAAAGATTAGCTAAACGGGAGCCTAATTAAGGATACTTTAGCGGAGATATTTTTTAGCCAATTTGTATCATCTTTTAATGACAAAACTGGCCAAAACAAAAGCAGCACTGACTTCTGTACAAATGTGAAAACAAAAAATAGCATATAATATTAAATAGACTAATTATTATTATTAAATAAGTAACTGATGTGCTATATGAATACATGGATAGCAAACAATTTTTTTGCCAAAAGAAGCAATGCAACTAAGAGACAACTAAACTCCTAGAAAGTGTTACTTATCACAAGTCAGTACATAGTAAGAACTTTCAGCAAGTTTTAATCTCTTGTATTTTTCATGTTGCATTACGCCCCTGTGGGATACATGTAACTCTAAAGGGACTGAATCGATTAGTAGACCCGTTCCTCTTTCTTAAAGACACCCTGTCTTCCTCCTTTGAACCCCTCTTTCCTCCACTCATCCCTCTCTCACCTGCTCATGGTGTCGTCGTCCTCGGAGTCGCAGAAGCTGGTGGTGTCCAGCTCACTGCTCATCACTGTAGTAGAACTCTCGTAGCCCGCTAGGTGGCGCTCCAGGCGACTCTGGCCATTCATACGCGGACCTGCGACACCAGACCAGGAGTCAGAGAGACAGAGGGAGGGTATTCATGTTTGCTCATGTCAATGTTTGCCTTTTCCAGCAAGCTTGTTCTATAGAAGACAAGCATTCTGCAGAAAGTTTTTCACTTCTCTTCATTCCTTGATTATATCACCAGCTATTCATTGCTTGGAAGCTGGGAGCATGCCAAATCTTGATGGCACACCATCCTACATGAGAACATGGGATGTTAGCAGAGCATTTCCACAGACACTGCAATCTGTTGATTCTCACCGTGTTGCTCCATGCCCTCTCTGTGCCGGGGCCTCTCCCTCCTGAAGGAGACTACAGACTCTGTTTCAGTCTGGTCATCCAAGGTCTCCACACTGCCTGCAGCATTGGGACTGTAAAGGTAGAAAGTGGGAGAGGTTAAAAGAATATTTTAAGGATTTAAGGAACAAAATTATTTTACTGCACTCATATCAAGTTATAGTGGATGTTCTAACTGAAATTAAATGTTTCAATAATGACAATATTCGACAATTATTAACAATGGAAAATAAAACTGTATTATATGATTATACATAATTAATTCTGAACCTGTGGTAGCTGCACAAATTAACTTTTCCCCACCAACTACAGAAGCTTGTGAATCCAGAGTTCTAAACAGTTTTAGAATAGAACAGGCTGACTGAATATTATTTTGCCATTTGTCAACTGTATACTCTTTGGCTAAGAGAATGCTTCTGGCTAGCTGTCAAGTCCTCTTTGTACAAGATGAATTTTGCATTGGCATACGCCTTTATTGGACTTCCGTCAGAGTGCAATCATGTTCACTTTTTATGATTTTAGTTTTGTTACAGACACTGTGACTCCAGTTACACTTGTCACTTTAATGCAGTTCTTGACATAAGATATTAGGATCAGGGCAAAAATGCCCTCAAAAATTAGGAGTACCCTTTTTGCATTCCACCCCAAAATGTATTTGTAGAGTTGTCAAGTATTCATGGGACAATGCCACTCCTGTCCCCAATGGCCAATTGTGGGCAATTTGTGACTGAGGGATTGTTTCAAGTGTCTTTTGGGGCGAGAAAAATCGGAAAACAACCAAGCACACAGCTTTAACCAGTATAAAATGTTGGCACCAAGCAGCCAGCAATAGAAGAAAATGCCCCTTCACACAAACCGCTGAGTCAACAAAAAGTACAACAATTAAAATTGTAAAAAACCCAACAATTGAAGGTTGGAAGATGGACTGGTTGGGGACAGACAGAGGAGAGAACAGCCTCATCCTCTTCTGTAAAAACTGCCGGCAGTTTCCAGCAGTAGGAGAGAAATGTGGGACATGTGGTATATTCAGATTTAAAATAAAACAAATCTTAATAGTACAAATTGAGTGTTTATATGCCTTTATGCAATGCAAATGCATTATTTCAAAGTTCCATAAAACTGCCCTGAAAAGGGCCAAAATGCCCCTAAAACTCAGATCAAGAGGCAAATAATGCAGTCTGAAAAAAAACAAAAATCAAATTCTGACAACAATGCAAACCACACCATCTTCTACCTGAAAGACCTGACTTGTACGTGTCCAAATCTGTCACTTAATGCCTCCTGACAGGATCAAATGACAAAGGCTGCATTAATCTGTCAAGTATAACCAGGGTTTAATGGAAGTTACCACAAAGGGGGTCACCCCACTTCCTATAGGGACAGGAAACGTATGACCCACTCATGCAAATCCATCGCGCTGGGGCCGAGGGCCAGTTCACCGACATCACTTACAAAAATAAACCACAAATATCAAATTCAAATACCTCACATCTCCCTTATGGGCCCAGACTGATCCATGACGCAACATGCACATGTCTACCCATCTGATTGAAAACAGTACCCGACACCATAGGAACGGTATGGCATCCTTACATTTCGACAGCACAATATGTTGGAAGCCGTTCCCAGAGCCTGTCGTGTTAATAACAGTGGGCGGCCCAGGCTAAGATCAGGTTCATATGTGCTGTTGTATTCTTGCTAATGGTCGGGAACATGATACTGGGAGAGAATGAGATATTTGGTAGAGATACAGTAGATCTACAGTATTATGACTATGGGAGAGGTGCGGGTGTGTGTTTACTCATGCGTGTGTGTGTGTGTGTTGTGTTTTAAAGTGATGGTAAAATGTGCAGGTTGGAGTGCAGAGGAGTATGAACAGTTCGGGCAACATTGCTGCATCCTCACCTCTTGAGGCAGACATAAATGATTCTAGTGTGTGTATGTGTGTGTGTTGCTCACTGGAAGGATGGTGGTCTGGAGTCTCCAATGCCCCCCGTCCTCTCGGCGGGTGGGGGTGGCAGGGGCGGTGGAGGGGGCGAGGGCTGGGCACACACTTCCACAGGGGGAACCACTGCCACCGGAGGCTCTGCTGCTGGAGCGTCTGAAGATACCAACTGACGAGGAGGAGGGAGGGAGAGGCAGAGAGAGAAAGAAAGAATCCAGGGTAAAAACAAAGAGAGCAGAGAGAGAGGAATAGAAAGGAGAGCATTGCAAGGGAGGTCGAGAAGGAGAAGAGAGCAACAGGAAAGGGAGAGAGAAGGAAGGAAAGTTTTAGGAGAGTGATGGCGTGGAATGTAGAGAAATTGGCACAAGGAAAAAGAGAAAGAGGCGGTGGTACAAATTGGAGTTGAGAGAGGGCAGAGAGAGAGAGGGTGAGAAAAGGAGAGCAATGAAAGGAGGAGGAGGAAGGGAGTGGGGGTTGAGAGAGGAAAAAGGGGTAAGATGTCAATTATTTTGACACGCAAACATCGTACTCTTTTCAGGCTGACGTCTCAAGGGCATTTTGAAACGCTATCCTACACTTAACCTGTCTCTCTTCATTATACAACAAAAGTGCACAAACGTACACACACACACACACATACACATAAGGCAGTACACCTCAACAATTAGGTTGAATGCCACAAGGCATCTAATTACCTGAACCATGCAAACACACACAGTCAGGGAAAGAGATGTAGTTAAGAGCAGTCTACCAAAAATATGGGCCAAAAAAAAAGTTGTGATTTGCCTATTCTATTAACTACATAAATGCAGGAATTTCCCAAAATCCACCCATTGGCATTTCAACTGCAAATTAGTACAGAGAACTTGGAAATGCCTGCACATGCATATGCACATTTCATATTACAATTACAATTAGGCCTGTAAGTTCTGTGCATTTCAGTTCACATAAATAAAGCTTCTATTACGTTGCATTGCCTGTTAAAATAAATTCAACCCAGCAGAGTCTATTGGCCTGCACAGGCTAACGTTCACACTCTATTGAGTCACTCCCCACTCTTTCGTCCCCACTAAAGGCTGTGTGAGTATGAAACACTCGTCTTCTGGGATCTCTCCATCTGTCTTGGAGTGCAGATCACATATCAGTCCCTCTGGTCTCCTCGCTTTGTTCCCCCTCTTTTAATCCTTTCCCTCGTTCTTATGCACTTAACAGATGCTTCAGCCCCAAACCTGCTTATCTGGGCCAAGTCCCAATGTTTTGTCTCCATTCAAATGTAACCTGCAGGGTGGAGTGCGACTGGGCCTTTTTGCTCAAGGGAAAGTTTGAGGATGTATCTGGCAAGTCACTGTACTGAATCTAGCTGGCCAGCTAGTGTATTAATGAACACAATGCAGTTTTATCCACAGTGACAAATCTTTGCCTTCCCCTGCTTTGTTCAGCAAACCGGCGGCCCTATTGGCTCTACATGTTCCACCGGCCGGAGTATCACTGTAATGTGCATATTTGTTAAATCATGTAATGTGTCTGGGAACTTTTGACACCAATATGGTGCCTAGTTCAATTCTGACTTACTTACACTGCCGCAATGTTCTTCCACCTTAAATAAGTCATTTAGTCTAGTAATGAGTCTTAAATCTTACTTTTTCTTAAATCAAGTGAAATAAATCTGGCAATTGGGTGAAATTATTTTATGTTTCCAATGCAGTCTCATACAGTATGTTTCAGGAATTTTCCAGATAATTACATCTTGAATCAAGACAGATCACTCCACTAGTATCAAGTTAATCACTTGATTCAGTAGTTCATTTGTATTTTAACCAAAACAAATAAAAAAAAGATTTAATGAATGTTAAGATGAACATTTTTTAGACTGAGTCACTATAGCCAATAGCAAAGTTTAGCTACAGTCTGTGGCTGTAGTTCCAAGGATATTTCACCCATAGATATTTTGCCCTTTTCCTACTGCTCCAACCTGACTTGCCTATTAAATCTGGTTCAGGTTTCACACTCTTTCCAGGAAATCATTTCCAAGATATTTTTGACCAAACTGTGCAAGAATACAATGGATCTGAAAAGTCTGCAATGTTGCAACATGAGACACAATTATAAAACTTTAGTTACCGAAATCTCAAATTAAGTTACTTTATTTTATGGCTGCTGATTAGACAAGATAATTAGTTTGAAGGAGGTCTGGGGGAATGCAGAGGAAAGTTTCCGAAAAACAGCCTCTAGCTGATCATTTTGGCTGACTTTTGAGATAAAGGCCAGGTCTCCAAATTTCCTGGGAAACCTTGGTGGTAAGTTATTTACAGTAAGTCATTTACCGATTTAAAGTAATGGTAGCCAATAACCCCCCACCCCGAAATGTATTAAAAACATCCCGTTTGTTATGTCTTACCCATGACACTACTCTGCCGTTGAAACATGGCAGCTTGGCACTCTCATCGGAAATCTCTTCCTTCACCACCCTGAAAAGGAAAGAGAGAGACAGAGTAAACAACTAGGGTTTATTACTGACATGAATCAGCACAGCATATATTGGGGGTAAAGAGTAAACACCCCTAAGCTTGCTTCCTCCTGTACGTGAGAGACGCTGTGCAAGTGGAATTTCTTCTGCTAAAGCCATGAACTAAAACACACACATTCTTGCCGTTTTTGTGCCTCTTCCGCAAATTACCGCGCATCATCACCAAAACATGCATGCACACACAATCCGCTTAACAATAACCACCTTTCAGTAACCACCACTACTAGGCCTAGCCTCCACATGGCCAAAGATCTTTCAAGACAGCACATCCGTCTGGCTGTTAGTTCCTGCTCCATCCTCTTCCTCCCATGTTTGTCAGAAATACAAACATTCAGCTTTGGCCGTGTAATTCCTCCCCAGCAGCCTGCCACTATGTTATTACAGTAGTTTACTGGGACAGGAGCTGGGCACAAGTGCTACAAAGAGGGACGCTCGGCTGCTCCAACTCCTTAAGGTTTTTTTCAGCTTTGTTTGCCACCGTGCCTCCTCCTTATGTGCGCGAGAGTCGGTCAGGCTCCACTGGGGTTTCGTAAGCAGCTGTTGAGAGCTGGTTTTGTGGGTGAGTGTTAGCATACGGCCAGATTGTTGTGGGCACTGGGGACGAATTGTTGCGGGAAGTCTGTGTGTTATGTGTGTGTGTGTGTGTGTGGCTACTGAATGTTAGTTAACAAACTGTCTTTCCTCCAGCCGATCTAATTCACTTTTTCCCCTCACACTCTACAAGGAATTGCATCCAGGAAGCAGACAAACAGATGCAACATTCTGCCCCTGAGAGAGTAATTGTCTTCATACCTTAGCCCTCCAAACAAACAAGTGACCACAGTCAGAGCCATTTCACACACACTCTAAAATGCCCCGAATAACACACAAACAGCCCCCAAATATGCTGCGTCCTGCTGGAATTCTAAAACCTGAATTTTTTTACCCCCACTTCCCTCTTCTTCCTCTCCTCCCTCAGTACCGTTAATCCCCTCAGACCCCAAACACCCACCCACACAGCATCTCTTTTCTGGCCATTCACTAATCTCGCCAATACAATTCCCTGATCCCCCCCCTGCTAACACATGCACACAGCAGAATATCCAATACCTCTAAGCATACACCACCCCACTCTGTCTCTCCCTCTTTCTCCCTGTTGATTCTGCCCCAGACACCCAGCAAATGGCCTCCGTCCAGCCCCAGGTTCCCCACACCAGTCCTGGCCTGGCCTGCTCTGCTCCCTGGATCTCCCCCCTGCCACACACACAGCTCTGGTCGACAGCTGGCCTCATACTGGAGCAAATGAAAACACACTCTATTACACACTCCTGGGCCGGAGGGGGGAAAAATGTCCCGGCTTTGATTGGACAGCTGACTCAGAGCTATGTTTGAAATTTTTCATCTGAACTCAGTCGGAGATATTCAGATGAGAGAGTGCAATGCCAGGCTGTGCAAAGTTATGTCGAGAACTGGGAATCTTTCTGCCATATTCTCTTTGAGAGCGGCTTGCCCATCGTCTCGAGAGTTTCACGTGGGTGCTTCTTTTGAGATCTGATATTTTTGCATCTGAAAAAACACTAACATTGTGTGCTCATTTACCAGTAAACAGTAAACCATCCCTGAAATAGGAAAGCTGGCTTGGAAACTACATTGTTGAATTTGGTGAGGCTAGTCAAATTAGATTATCTGACACAGAGCATTTCACAGTGTCAAAAGAAGGGCACAACAGATATCACTGCACCCATAACACTTGCAGCTATTGGCTTTTCAGTTATCGGGTGCATTTTTTCCACAGATAACCCATTAATTGTAGCATAAAAATAATTCTGCACCGTCACTGCAAATACACAAAAAAATGCATTTCATTTAACTTTGAAAAGGCACCGTTCTATTAAATAAACCTCAGTAGATCTATGTATGCTTGTTTAAGAAGACTGTAGGCATTCCTTATGTCTAGTAAGAGGTATTTCCCGCTAGAAGACATCCTAATTATTGTTACTTATGTCTTACAGCAGCCCTAATCCACGATTTGAATAAAGTTTTGAGGGATAGCCTAGGCCTACTTTCCAAAGCCACTATCATTCTCACAACCTCAAGAAAACTCGCAACCTCGAGAAAGACTATCTTTCTCACAGCAAGTCAATCATTTCGGATATTGCTGATTTTACAACCCAATTATGCACATCAGAAGCAAATCTCCTGAGCCCTGAAGCCCTTGTCAAAAGTCAACCATTTCGTCTTGGCGTTGGAGCTGATATTGCTGCTACCTTGGCATAGCCTTGATGGTGCCATCCAAAGAGGAAAGAGGAAAATATAGCCCAGGCTTAATACTCATCCAGGACTACAATGCATTTAACAGAAGCCCTAAGGGTCTCGCTGGGTGAATTAACCACAAACATGCATTCCATTCCAGGAAAATGCACTACAAGCAGCGGCCACCAGAAAAAAAGATTAATTGATAGAGGAGACAGCTCTTTCAAACTGGAGGAGTCTGGGCTGGGAGAAAGGAGAGGGAGGAAGCAGGGGAATGAAAGGGTGGCTGGCAGGCCAAAGTGTTAAAGGGAGACAAAACCCTGGCTTCTCTCCCGAAAGAAAGAAAAGCCGAGGATTTCACAAGATGATGGAGTGAGGGAGGGAGGGATGAGGATTAGGGAAAAGAAAGGCACCCGGGAGAGGGAATGCCTCCTATTGTAATGATGATGTTTTCGTAGAAATGCCCAAGCCTACATGTCCTTAACATTTATACGTAGATAGCACTTGGATATTCATCACCCGTTATTATTCCAATAATAGTTTCTGATTGACGATGCGCCGGGTGAATGGCGAGCTGTTTGGATGGCTTCATTCAAGTTTATTCTCCCTTCCTCCCCCCCGTTGACAAATATGCGACAGCCGTTCACAAGATTGCATGACTTTTTGACACGCACACACGCATGCATTTCATGAAACTTTTTTTTTTGTACCTGGCCCTTTGTTAGTGTTACAACTTCAGCGCCTCAACGCAGCAAATAATTACAAAAATAATTTTCCCAACTTCCATAAGTTTTTTTTTTCACAGCACCATCGTGCAGCTCTTTAAACTGTTACTAGCTGTTCACAACAAATTCACTTTAATCACTCAAGTTTTGCATGCAAGACCGCAGCTCTTCTCGCGTAAAATCACTGCCACTCACCCGAAGTCCTGGTCCATAGACTTGAAGAAGAATTTGTAGTTTGGCTTGTTCAAGACCTGTTTAAAATCCAACAAAGTAATATTTTCGGCAGGAATGGGTATCTTCACCAGATACGGCGTCTCTTCTTCGTCGATATGATATATTATTTTGGTTTCCGCCATCCCGACTGTTGGTTTTTCCAAGCTGTTCCACAAAAAAAGCTATGAGGCGAGGTAACGTTAACTTAGCTTGTTGGGTAGTTAGCAGTTAAGCTAGGTGGCTAACGAGACGGGAGAGGTGAAACGATGGCCACTGAGTTTTCACTCCGAGCCAGGAGACGCAAAACGTTAAAAGCCTGCTGAAAAGCTTGTTCCAACTTTAGAAAATAAAAAACTCGCATTCCCCTTTTACTTAGGGGCGAAAAACGACGCACACGCTACATTCACACGATCAACTACCAACAACTTTTCCCCCAACAAAAACATACAGGGGAGGGGGTCTAAAAACTTTTCACCACTTTGCGAGCCAACGCGGCGTATGACGTAGTGACGTAGCCCCCCCTTACGCACTCTTCGAGGATGGCCCCCTCACCTTACTGAAAAAAGAAGTGTATAAAGTACATGTAGGTTTTATATATATATATATATATATATATGCGGGAATTACCAACAGAGCATGCAGACAGAGCATGTCTTGTAGACACATTTGTAATTAAATTATTCATTTCTCATTTCTCAAATTCTCATACAAATTTGTTTACTATATCAGCTGTCTTCAATAGTTCTACAGAATATATTTTTAGTAGGCTATGGTTTGGTCATCCTGTCTGATGGGTGGGCGCTTGACTGGGTAAGTAAATGACAGGGCAGATGCACAGTGTACAGGGTTCAAAATGGTGAACATGCTTGCCCCCCCCCCAGTGGGATAATCCAGGCATGCATGATGGACAATTCAACATTAACAAGGACAAAAAAAATCGAAAAGAAAGAAAACTTTGTATCACATTTTTGTGTCACATTCAACCCTTGGATTCCCATCCAAAACTATCTAAAGTTAATAGCTTTAGTCAGGCTACACATACTAGGTTAGTTGTTAAAACTGCACAAGCATCAGGTTATCTTAACTGGGGGAAATCATCTTTGACACAGCACAAAAAGGTCAAATGAGATGGTGAAATCTGTAGATATAGGTACAGATGGACACACGGACAGACAGTCACACACACACACACACACACACACACACACACACACACACACACACACAGCTGTCAAGTTGTCATTTCTTAAAGCCATTCTGTTGAGGCTTTGTAATTAAGTTTTCTTTACCACATGCAGATGAAAATTACTTTGTGGGAAATGATTCTACAAATAACCAAACAAACACACACACACATACCCCCCCCCCCCCCACACACACACACACACACACACACACACACACTATTTTTACCTTTGCAAATTCTTTGGAATTTTCTAACTATAGGCTACACACCTGAAACAAAACAGTGTGCGTGTGTCATACACAAAGAAAGCTTTATTCAGTTCCTAGAGGAAATTCCCTTATTGGCAGAACAGTGTCTCCAGATAAACTGTAATAACATTGTTAAGTAGGACAGGCGAGACACAGGGAACTATAAGAAACATCACGGCTCTGAATTACATGCTTAAGAAACCTTACAGAAGAACCTGCATGGTTTGTTTTTAACTCTTTAATTTACACTTCAGATAATTCAAGTCTGAGTTCAGGTCATCAATTTCTGACTTTACCACTAGAGGGAACTCTTCATCAGTCTATAACTGAAAAAGCAACAAAAGAGGGTTAGTATGAACAGTGATATTGTAATAAATAAAAAAGGTCACCACAAAGTGAACCAACCATTGTAATCAAAAATATATTTCCAGAATAATATTAATTCAATAACATGAATTCATGTTTTATTTTCTCTTAAAATAGGTTACCCTGTTTCCATGATTCAGTCTGATGCCACTTACTAAAGAGTATATCATGATTTTAGATCAAGAAGTATATCTGCTATGAAAAAAAGGTAAATGCTATATAAAATGATGGGTAAACCCTCGACTACATCCTTGAGTTTAAAAACAACAACCCAAATGCACACCAGCAACAATTGACGAAAAAATACCAATAATATGTTAGATGCAAAACTGATGGAAACCTGTGATTATTATGATTCTCTTCAAATAGTAGCAGTAAATAAAGATCGTTTACAAACTACAGAACTGATAATTGATCAAATTATGAGGTATTAGGTATTAGATAGGCCTTTTGGAATACATACACATCCCTCTGCCTTTCTTTCCTTGGCAAGGAAACATCAAGAAAAGCAGGGGATGAAAAGTGTATTTGTATTTTATTTATACTGGGACTGATCTGGAGAGCCTCCCCTTGCTCTGCCACCCTCATCTGTTGAAGAGATTGGGCCCAAACACCACCCCGATCACGCAGGTGATCACAAACAGCACCCAGAAGATGAGCGCCAGCAGCTGCACGCAGAGGAGCGTCTTCTTGTGCTGCTGCATCACCTCCACCTCTCCCACCAGGCCCGGCGCGGTGCCGCGCAGCCTGTCCGGGTGCATCTGCTGCACCCGGAGGCTGACGGTGGGCAGGATGATGAAGCGGGTGTCCCGGCTGTCCGCCTCCAGGGAGAGCACGATCCTCTGGGTGACGGTGGCCAGGCGGGCCGCCATCGTCACCGGCAGGCGGAAGGCCATGGGGGGCAGCCTGGCCAGGATGACAGAGTTGCAGGGCAGGGACAGGGCGTCCCCGGTCTCCAGCGGGGTGAGGTGGCGGCAGAGCGGGCAGGGGATGGCCGGCGGGCTGCGGGGGTCCGGGGGCTCGCAGGGGCAGAGCTGGATCCTCTGGAGGCACTCGGTGCAGAAGACGTGGAGGCACTCCAGCATCCGGGGGCATTTGTTGTACTGGTTGTACTCCTGGTAACAGATGGGACATTCCACCTCCATGGGCTCCCCAGGGGGTCCAGGGCTGGGGCTGGGTCCCACAGCAGCTGGCTCCCCCTGGTGGGGCGCTGAGGGGGGCGCAGGGTCCCCGGTCATGGTGGGGAGGAGGGGGGAGACAGACGTTGTTGTGGGAGTTTAGGGATGGACGATTTAGCAGTGCTTTTCAGGCACAGAGGATGGTGTAATCTGTAAAGAGAAAACATCTTCAAGATCATCTGCTTTTAACTAAACTATACTCTGAACTACATATGCGTGTAAAGAGTAGCAGAAATAAAGAGAACTCCAGAAGCTTAGCTGGAGTTTAAAAAGCCAGGATCTGCTCCCTTGAGGATGCTGCTGTGTTTCTTCTCAGTTTTATGAAGAGATTCCACAGACCATGACTCATAGCATTCATCCATTTAACCACTCAGCCATCCAGCGTCTAAGCATGCCCCCCCACCACCCCCCCGACCGATGTAGTGGGGGTGTGTGTAGTGTGTGCTAGCCTCCAAGACACACACTCAGCACGTCCAGGAAGTTAGGGTATCAAAACAAAGTTTGAGAGGAGCTGTGACAGGAAGTAATTACTCAGTTTCATGGTACTTTCTGCGTGTGTGTGTGTGTGTGTGCATCTCCACTTTTCTCTGCTCTGATTTGTTTTATTTCAAGTATTTCTCACTAATGATCAGTTAAAATGCCATGGCACCAACAACAAGCCCCGGGCTCAGGAGAAAATGCACACTGCTGAGCTTGGTAGACATGCCAAAGAATTTGCCACCATAAAAAGTGTGTGTGTGTGTGTGTTCAGTTTAGGTATAAATTCCTTGGATCTGATCCAATTACGCTGCTCCAGATATTTGCTGGCCTACACGTGAACAGGAGCCAAATATAAACCCATCAAATGTGACATTTGGAGTATGGCTATTGGTTACAAACAGGGAGCACCCAGTGGGACAGTGTGTGTACATCTTGTTCACCTCACTGCTGTTCTCACCTCTACTCTTTGGAGCAGCCAGTCTGGGAAACACTATTCCTCTCTAAAGCTAATTAGTCATCACATTAGGTCGGTCAATAACAGAACTAAGGGCCAACAAACAGCTTAGTGCATGACTTTCTATAGGTAGCTGCATTAAGGACAGGCCCCAAATACATTAGAAAGTACATATGTTATGCTATTCTGCTGAGTGGATTAACACTGTACCATAGATCCTTATAGGATATGTGATACAACGCATTTGAATGTTTACTGTACAAAAAAACCTGTGAACAAAGCATTAGATGGGCTTTGCTTTACTGACACTTTTTTTTTTCCCTATCTGTTATTCACATGGGACAATACAAGGCAACCCTCTCACACCTGGGGAATTGTTGCTTAGCAAAAGGAGTCTCTTTTGTATTGGCCCATAGCAACAGAAAGTCTGAATCATTTTCCTCATACTTGCACGCAAGCACTTCATGCAGCCAAAGTAAATACTGGGGTTGAAAATATCCTTTTGCCTCAACAATGAGCATATTAATTGATTCCAAATGCACACGATTTGTAATGACAATCCAGCAGTGAAAGAGGAACGTCACAGATGTATGCTGGTCTGATTAAGCAGCGCGGAATGACTGTGTATAAATAAATGACCCTCTTTGTGTCTATGTAGGCCAGCTGTTTGGTTGAGAGTGTAATAGTCCAGGCCGAAACTGGCAGCGCTCCATCACTACGCTCCAAGAAGCAGATAAGAGAGGCACTTACCCGCTGCACACCCCTTTGATCAGGGCGCACTTTGATGCCCACCTCCTTCCCCGGTGTTTTCCCTGGGACACTTCATGTTTCTCATGTTGGTGCAGATCTCATCCTGGCAGGAACTCTTCCTCCCTCTCTGCCTGTGTGTTAACATTAACCACTCACTTGCTTCCTTAATATTCTGTATCCATCTGTGCTGGCTCACTGGTAACCCTTCTGTTTTCTCTCTCTGTCTCTCCTGATTTTTACCCATTCCCTATAGTCATCCTGTCATCTCTCTGTCCCGTCCCCATGAGGGGCCTCTGTGGTTTCCTCAGCAGTAATTAACCCCCTGGTAACATGCAGGTAACCAGGACACACCAGACACAAAATGATGGACTAGACTCTTTTGATCCCAGCAATTCTTACTGTACTCATATATTATTTTCTCATGCTTCCTTTGCAGTCAGCATGTCAGATAGCAAGTCCAAAATAGCAGGAAACCAAGATGTGGATCAGGATATGACCATTTCTCAGTCTAATTATGAATATCCTTAGAGTTTTCTGTGTTGAAAGTAATATTTCTTTCCCTGGAAATCATTAGTGTTGCATCTCAAGTTCTGGTAGGTGCCAGTTGCAAAAGTATAGCATGAGAGGCCCAAGTGTCAAGGACAGTTAATGTGTGTGTTTCTTCTAAAGTGTTAACATGTGGGTGGTTCACAGATAAACAAAGCCACATGAGTCATAACATATAACAGTAGATGCACTCTGACAAAATGATTTCCTTGTGTGTCCACCTTGTCCTGTCCCTGCTTGCCATTAGACAACTTCCCCATTATTCATTTGGCAGTCTCTTGAATCCGGTATCCACATGTGTGAACATGTTTTTTAGGCTTTACCATTCCTTACACCACGCTACCAATTCAATGAACATAATAACAAACACAGAGTTGGGAAGGTTACTTTGATTATGTTATGCGTTACAGGTGACTGGAATACTCAAAATCGCTAAAGGTAATGTGATTACTTTGAGTTTCATCACTGAATATTGTCGTTGTCGGGTGAAAACCTTGAAACCTCTTATAATTGTCATGTTTTAACTTAAATTGAAGGATTATATGTTCCTGTATAGGCTGAGAAAGTTATATTATGAATGGGTTTATGAAAACCTTTAAAACCCATTGGATACACTCTAAAATGCATGGTGGTCAATCTGAAAACACTGTGGACTGTTTTCACCTGACAACAGCAATATTCAGTTACATACAATCTATTTCAATTCACAGACTGCATTTCACTATATTCAAACAGTATTATCATCATCACTTACATCTGACATTATTGTACGTGTGTAAAATTATGTTAGTGTACATAATCTGACAATTGAAATACCCTTTTCCCCCTCAAAACAGGTTTCTGAGTAATCCAGATTACCGTAATTTCATTACATGTAATTTGTTACAACCCAACTCTGATAACTAGTATTATAATGACTTAAAGTGACATAACAAGTCTCTTGTTAAAATGATAGAAAACACAAATTAGTTTCAAACTCTATCAGAAATTCTCAGTTTGGGATTTTATCTGGTTAAAGAGAAGGCCTTAGCATATGACAGGCAACACTGTTCTGCTTTTTAAACCATTAGGTGTCATTTGGTCCCTAGTTGTTTGGGGAACAACACTCATGTTGATCTTATTTAATCCATGTGAGGAAATGAAGCCAAACTACAAAAGTACCGAACCCTTTCATTGTGGAGGGACTTTTACGCCGGGATTTTCTGTATTTTTACCGGATCTTGCTGTATCACAAGTTATCCTATAAGCAAATATACTGCTATAAATACTGACACACATTTAATGAAACACCAGAGACACAGGCCTGACCTTTCTTAAGATTTAGGTCAGGTTAATAAATTGTCTTTCAAGCGTCACCAGAATGAGTTCATGTCCCATTAAATATTCTCCTGTCTTTGTACTTTGCATTTTCTTTATCACACAGCAGGTTGGAAATTACTTTGGCTGTCACATAACCAAACACTCTTACAGTAAGTACAGCACTGGGGGAGGGAGAATGGGGGAAATTAATCTACAAATAACAACAAGAGACAATAGAACAAACACACACACACACACAGATCTGTTGCTTCTTGGCTGAGACTGAGATCATAGGAGGCGGAAGTCACCATGAAAGGAGCCTGGGCTGGGACATCTGATAGGCAGAGGACTTTGTTTGGGGATTACTATGGAGTCGAAAGTGGTAACGTCACGTCACCGATACGACACACACCCTGCAGAGTGTCAGTAACAAGGGAGGGGAAACCTGCTGAGATTTCTGGGAAAGCCTGGAAGAAGATTAAGATAGATTGTGCTGAGGAAGAAAAAAAAAAGAAAAGCAGAGATTCTAGTAGCTCAAATAAATACTCACCTCAAGATTAAACTTTTTTGGACAAGTCAGCTGAAACCCAGTGACAGATCAATACATTATCTCATTTATTTACCCAACTTCTACCTGGCTGTAACTTTGTCCTGTGTGGCCAGGAGCACGTATTGTGGGACAGTGTGTGTGTTGAATTACAGAGTGGAAGAATGATTCACAAATCAAGTCAACAGTGAGTAAATCCATGTCCTGTTGAGGGGTGAATAGATACACTTGTGCCATATACAGTATGGTGTGTGTGTGTGGGGGGGGGGTCTGTGTGTGTGTGTGTGTGTGTGTGTGTGTGTGTGTGTGTGTCATGGGCCCCTGAGTTTCATTGCATCAGACTTGTTTTTTTTTTGTTTTTTTTTTGGCGCTTAGTCATTCATATGTTTAGCCAAGAACTAGAATACTAGCTAAGTCTTTGGCAAACTGTCAAACTCTGAGTCCCTCCCCCTCCCACGCACTTCCTCGTGCAACGCTGTATAAGCCCGGGCAGCTCACCTCTCCATTCAAACCTCGAGTAAATTACTGGGAACAGCTCACGCCAGACTTATCAGACACCAGCATGTATTCAGAGCTTGAGTGCGGAATTTGTTACCAATCCTACAACGCGGGCCGGCGCTGTCCCAGAGAGCTCCACTGCAAACACAGCTTCTGTGAGAGCTGCCTGCTGGCCCTCTGTCGGCCCCAGGGACCCGAGGCCGGTCCGGGACAGGAGAAATTAATCGTCTGCCCGCTGTGCCGACACATCACATCTATCTCCGGTGAGGGGAAGATGAGAGCGGCCCTCAGGGTTGACGAGTGCGTCCTTGAGCGCCTGGTGGCCGCCGGTGTCCTTGAGGAGGAGGAGGACGAGGGTGAGGACGTTAAAGATTGTGACTGTGAGCGGACGCTGCCCGAGAGCCAGGCCGAGGAGAGCGAGTCGTCCCCGGGTTCTAGAGGTGGGAGGCTCCGCCGGTCGTGGAAGCGAGTTTGGGGGAAAATGAGCCGGCCGAGGGGCGGAGTGCGTAAGTAGGCAGCAGACTGTGGTTCATAAATCGCCGGGTTTACATGTCGTCATGTCTTCTGTGTTGGCAGAGCCATTCATGTGGGTAGAGGGAGTTTTCAACCAAATTGTAGGGAGTTACTAAAAGGAACAGACAGCACAGTGTATAACAAGTGATGTGGTAATAAAAAGTTGGGTAAATCTCCAGTCAGAGACCACATCGACCACCAAACAACAATATGAACAGTAGCTTAGGAGCTATTCGTTTAGGTTTTGATTTTTTTTTTTTTTTACTATTTAGGAAACTATAGCCTACTATAACGTAATTCAAGGGATTACACCAAACAACAATATAGACAACAACAAGACCTAGCCTATACTATCTATGTCAGGGTTTGGTAGGTTACTTTAAAAATGTATTCTATTACAGTTAGGCCTACTAGTTACCTAAAAAAATAAATAAATAAATAAATAAATAATAATAATCGGTGACTCATCGGGGTTTCCCCGATTCAGTGATGTTTCTCTCAGGTCACTGTGCCATATTTGAGGTATAAAAGAAGCCTACAGATATGGAAAAAGTCAGATATTGGAAAGTTTAGGACTTTTTCCACTTTTACAACTTTCCTTTTCACTAGGCTATTTAATAGCCTTCTGAGTTTCTCGCTTTCACTTTAAAAGTTTTCTCAGAAGTAGGCTAAACCTCTACTTTTCCACGTGTGTCTGACATAAGCATAGACTACTTTAGTCTTATAGGTAACATAACAGAATACAGTTAATAGCCTACATGACTACCAACCCAGATGTGAATTTAGATGATAAAGATCACTTTAGCTTTAAAAAGTAAAGTCTTTTTTCTCATGCATCCTTTTTTTCCTTCAACAGACTGTATGACCGATGGTGATCTGAGGGACATCGCCATGATGTCATGCTACATGTTTTGAGGAGTCTGCAGCCTCAGACATCCTGGACAATGTGATGCCTAATTATTCTCAATGGGCCAAACATCTTTCTCAACATGGACTGATGGTGATTTCTTGCTGGCAAGACCGATGGACAAGGAGTGGAATGAACAAGATGATTCATATTAACCTTGTAGCTTTCTGAGTAAAGCTTGTATTCATAGTATTCCCATGATATCACATACATTTCCTACCAATATGATGCTCTACCATATACACAGCTCATTGGCTGTGGCTGTCATTTGATTATAATCACCTGTTATTTGTGATGTAACAGACTACTATGCATAGGTTAGCCCACTAATAGGATGAACCAATATAGGCTAACCATTAGACTCAATGGAAACTAAAAAAAAATAATATATATATACGTATATATTTATATTCCACTGTGCATTATGAATGACTAAAGATGTCTTATTTTTATAGTTGGTGCTAACGCTGAAAGTCTTATTAATGCAATAATAATATTTATTCTTTACATGAATGTATTTATTTTTGAAGAGTTTGTTACATATTTAAGGAAAAATAAATGAGTAAACCACTGCTTCTCGTTTCATCTCACTTTTCAGCTCTATGGAGACCAAGACTACATGCAGCACAACAATATTATGAATAAATAAAATTGGGTGGGGAGTTGGGCCAGTCAACATGTGCACCCTAATAATTAATCTGCACTTGCAGATAACATGGTCAGCATAGCCTGGCCTACTTTAAAACATATAAAATCAAATTCAGAAAACATTTAAAAAATAAAAGATGAAATATTCTGTATGACCCAACTATGATAATAGCTAAGACAGTCTAGGAATAGGAAAACTAACCTACTTTGCCAGCTTGAGGAAGTGATTTAGCTCCTCCAGGTGAACAGAATTGCCCCAATCAGACTCACGGCCAGCAGCAGCAGCAGCAGCAGAGCATCAAGAATTGACAACAGGATTACATCTCTCTTTAATGTTTTCATCTGACAGTCATATTATATACAAACTCAGGGTGGCAGCTGTCAATCATGCCAGGCAGCTTTCTTCTCTGTTCAAGGTAAATATCCAGTCGTTTTGCAGACACTTTGCAGAAATGTTTGACTCTGAAACATAAAAGGGGAAGAAGGTTGGTGATCATTTGATTTGCAACCTTTTGATTTCTGTGAATTGCACCAACTCCTTTGAGATTTTTTCTCTGCAGACTGTTTGTCTGTGTGCTGGTCTGTGCAGCTGCTGCAAGAGGTAAGAGCAAATATATCACAGTATGTGCAAATAACCTAATGCTTATCTTACTGAACCTTTAAAAAAATGTCATGCGGCATGTTTTGGTTGAAGGTGTCAGATGTAGGCTGACCTACTTATGCTACAGCTGACCGTTTAACAATAACATTGGTATTGGTTTATTTGGCATGTGTTTAACAAGGCAAGTCAACTGTATGCTGGTATATTTTGTAAAACTATTTTAGGGAATAAGGATTTTATTTAGAGAGCAGGAGAGATATGACAACAAGGCATGTATCCTACATTTGGAAGTGTACTTACTTGATCTTGTGGCATGGTGACATTGTAATTTCACATTATATTTAACCAGTTAGGGTATGAAATGAGGCTATAATATGAGGTTTACCACTAAATATATTACCATTTCATTAAGCAACACAACTTTAAAGAATTAAACCTGGACTTCAACCAGAAGGATTTACATATTGTTTATATATTGTCTCTACGTCTGCATTTCTTCAGATATCTCTCTACCACACCATGTGAATGAGTTGTCAAGATAAGTTATGACATTAGAAAGATAAAAACATTTATTTTTCTTATTTTGCCCTTGTTTTCACCTTTCAGCCAGTGCCATAACAACCCAGGATGAAAGCAGAGTAAAGCACAATATCTTGAGACCTTTGTATGATCCTTACAGCCATCCTCATCCCTTCACTGCTGGTCTGCTGTCAGTCCAGACTGGACTCAAAACTGGAACTAAAGGTGATATTGAGTCTATCAAAGAACCTCCTGATAGAGACTATTCCTTCACTGACCATCAATCAAACACTGTGCAGTCTACGAAAGGCAGCGTCAGTTACGATCGAGACAGCCAAGATGACAGACGCATTAATTCCCAACCAAGAATCATCAGGATGCAGAGCGGCTACAGCTCACGTGGGGTGAAACCGGCTAGCAGCGTTTACACTGCTTCCTCTCAGCTCAGAGGACAAACCTTTGAGAGGCAGCAAGCCAGAGTGAACCAGCATCTTCTGTCTCACACACAGGCACCAAGCGACCAAAACAGTAAACCTGGTGGATTTGTGATCATTCAAAATGGTGGCGCCTTTGACAGACAGTACAGCACACCCAGTAGGCCTAGCTCATTCCACAAAGCCAGATCTGGAAGTCTTTTTAGCACATTGGCACCGATCATCCGAAAAGCATCTCATACAAAAGACTTTGCTGCTGTCAGTCCTTTTTATCAGAGCTCCAGTGTTTGGTCAGCTGGGAATCCCAGTGACGCTCAAGAATCCGATAACCAAGGCACAGTTCCTAAAAGTAACTTTCCAACAGCGACTGAAAGCAGAAGTGATCATCATTCTGGACATAAAACAGTTTTGCAACCCCCTAATCCTTCTCCCTTTTCATCCCAGAGTGGTAGATATTGGAGTAGCTCACTTCCAAGTTCAGGAATGCATTATGGTGGCTATAAAGAGACGAATGAACTTGCTGTGCCCAGAACGTGGAGTACATCTAGCGGGGCTCAATCAGGCAAATTTCCAGTATTCAAAAGCCAAACTGCCCGTTATGCACCATCCATCAGCAATAGCTTAGTCTCCACCGTTACTAAACACAACATTAGCCCAGAGAAACCGGTGCCATCAATCACAAATTTCTCCCCGGGTTTACACTCAGTGAGTAGCAGTGAGAAACCAACACATAAAAAGGTCCAGTCCTATCTCTTCAAGGACCCTGAAACCTCATTTTTCAAACATGAGACACTTAATAAAGTCCTAGGTAACGGACAAAAAACCTTAAGTGGTGTGAAAACTTTTCCTGCAACGCCAAGTAAGCAAAGCCCCCCTGCCCCAAGAGCTTACAGCAGGCTTTCATCAAGTTTTGAACAATTACAACAATCAAATCAAAAAGATCCAAGCAGTGAAGTGCAACGTCCCTCTAATAATGCCAACCTACTCTATCATAATGTCAAAGTGGTCCAGTACGGTGGTCAGACCTACTCTAATAAAAAGACAGATGGTTTCAGCAAATACCAACCTGTCTTCAGCATATATGGTTCCCCCCTACTCACCACAACACATACTCCCTCTCAACCCTCCTTAAGTCCCTCTTCAGAGAAAGGCAAGGCCATGAAAAGTTTTGTCCCTATAGTGCTTGTGAATTCCCATGCTGTTGATGACAAACCTATAGTAAAAAGCCCAGTCACCACTACTCAACCTGGGGGATCCACGCGTGGTTCCAAACCTGGCAGCATCTACGGCTTCAAAGGGTTTAAATATCATCCTCAGGGGCCGGCTGTAGAGGAAAATAGAGAACCGTCTATTCTCTCCTCCAGAAGCTCTAATGGAAGGATCAACTCTCAGAGATACAGCTTTGATAAAACCATGGACTATGGAATTAAAAGTGCCAATGTATATCCCTCTTTGTTGCCAAAGTATGGTTTTGGGCAGAGTAGAGCCGCCCCCACTACTGCTTCACCTCCTCTAAATGAAACGGATGATTCGGGGCCTCATGTTGTTGGAGATGCCGGTGCGAATGATGCTATTGAACCTGTTTCTGTGAGTTCAGTCTTTTATCACCATAGAGGTTCTTCCCAGGAATACAAATTCAAGAAATCAGGTAATTTCTTTGACTTCTCTGGACTTAAAGTTAAATCTAACACCTCACCCTTTCCTGACGCTCTGTTAGATGATGTCCAAACCACGTCTGATTCCGCACCAAGGGCATTCAAATCAGGATTTAAGGATGTCCAGCCCATACTGACTGAGCATGATGGCAATAAGGACAACGACCCAGATCAGAGACAATTCAGAAGCTACAAAACAACAAATGCTTTCAAAGGGTTCAACACTCAACCTCTTCGCACTGCCATCTCTGAGCAGATAGAGGGTGCCAAAACTTCAGCCATTGGAACTGACAAGTCTGGCATGGTCCAGCAGGGTCCTGAAAGGTTTAGATCCAGCAGCTCACAGGTCTGGCAACCCAAAAGCAGTATAATCCACAGACGGTACAAGCCTTTCTCTTTCAAATCTACGCATGGACAGCATCCAACAAGAAACAATCCAAGTGGACTTATGGGAGAAGCAGATATCTACACGGTTAATGGTAGAAACATCAAGACTGAAGAAATGTTGAGGCCTGATATGATCCGGTCCAGCACACCATTAGAAAATGAAGTCACATTTGATAGATCCTCCAGTTACCATGAGAGTTTTACCACAGGAAATTCAGATCTTGGCCCCGCAAGCTCAAACACTGATCCAGAAGGAGACGCCTCAGAATTGAATGGCTACATTCCTTCAAGTTACAAAATGTTCAGAAGTTCTAGTTTACCCAATGAGACATTCTTCCCTACTCTCTTGTGGGATGAGGGGGTTCAGGGGTCAAAGTTCTCAAACGTCCATCTTGGATCCGATCAGAATCAAACGGCCCCCACTGAAACTGAGCCAACTACCATCAATCCAACATCCACACAGAGCCTAAAGGACCCAAGCAGTAAAAACCTTAAACCAAAGACAGCAGGGAGCATAGAATCAGTCAAGCACCCCAGCTATGAGCTCGACAAATACAAAAAGTATCGTAAAACCTACGCTTTTCTGGGATTTAAGTCACCTCGATACAAAGTTGGAAGTGCACAGAGCAAAATACACTGGAATTATGAGGAACAAAACCCAACTACAGCCTCACCAACTGCCAGAGACTCTTCAGCAGGTCACTTCGAAGTAGAATCCACATCAGTCCCTAAGCCAAGAATGCCCGGCAACACCAAACCATTTCCAATGACGGCTGAACTTCTCAAACAGCAAAATGCCACTAGCAGCATGGTGAAAGGCAAACGTGTGAAGGCCAAAAATGATCAAAATCCTATTAAATCTACTAATAGGACTGAAAATGCACCCATAGTCAGGCTGCCCAAGCACCCTGTCAGGGTTGGAGCTATTAGGTATGCTGATATCCTGGGAAGTGCTTCGTTTAGTGGTGTTGGAGCTACAACTCAGACACCGGATGATGCTCAGTCGGGTTCCTACGCTACAGCTACAACCGAACTAAAAGCAGGGGTGTTAAGTAACGGCCAGACAAGACCTTGGGAGGTTGACACATCTGTGGTTGAAAACGCTCCTGCGACCTCAGCTGTAAACTCTGAAGAGGACGACAGAAGTACAGAAGCACATGCTGAAGGTGAGACAGAGGATTTCAGTAGTGTCGAGGGGAACAAACAGGAGAGTGAAGATGTGGACAGTGAAATGAATACATCTGATGCACTCCTGGAAAAAGAGGGAAGCGGAGGTTTGAATCCATCTGATGTTTTGCCGGCCTTGTCATCCGCTTCCTCAGAAAGCCTCGGAGCGCTTGGTGAAGAACTGTTGGAACTAGATTACCTACGGAAAGCAGCTGGTAACATCTCCTTCAAGTCAATGAAACTGTCCCATTCAGATAGATGACACAAAGTTGTTTTTTTGGGCAGAGTTTTTGTATGCTTGGAGAAACTCTAATAAATGTTGAAAAAAAAGTCCTTGTGATTATGATCTTGGTCAAACAGGGCTTTTAATATGACTTTTCTAGACATTAGTCAAAGGCCTGAATTTTGAGGTATTTACTGTTAATACTTTTTATACAGTACTGTGCAAAAGTCTTAGGCACCTTTTAGATTTTTTTTTATATAATTTTTGTCTTAGATGTTTATTTATTTGTTTTGCATTAATGTGTCAGTAGACTGCTCTTTGTAGTATTCTTTTTATATTTAGAAACTTTTAATTTAATTATTTTTGAAAGCATCTTTGCTTTACAGATTTTTTTTTTTTTTTTTTACATGTGTCTAAGACTTTTACACAGTACTATATTTTTGATTCATCCACTGTTTTAATCTAGTTAGAGTACCAGATGGGTAATGTGTACCTCATCAGAACAATTCACATAGTGTAAGATGACTTGTCCCGAAAGTAAACTGAATTGGGTTTCAAATGCTTTCCTGAGAGTCTCAACTTTCTGACATTCTCACTGTATTCTCCTATGTGGCAAACATGACTCATCTGGAATTGCAAGCAGATTATAAGAAATGCTGAGAATTATTTGCAAATACTACTTAAACTGTGTCTGGTATTATCACATTTTTACTGAGTGACATCTTCCAACTCTGACCTCAGCTGAAATACAGAAAGTCCAAACGATGGCTTTAGCTCCTCTGTGTTTCCAGCTTAGTTTAATATCTTCTCTCCTGGGAGCAATTATGAAACCGAGTATTATGCTCAGTGGGAAAGCTGCAGAGGTCAAACATGGTTTTCTGAGCATAACTTTCGTCTTTGGAAAATATTTTTGCATAATGTCATGCAGAGTATTAGTTGAGAGGAAAGTGAAGGAAGGACATACTTGAAACTCTTTTATTTTTTGTAATAAAATGATGGTTTTCCCATTCCTAGTGTCTCCATTGCCAGACAGTGGCTACTCAATATGCTGACACAGACTTTCCATCCCCTCTACAAGCTTAAAAGGAGGTTTCGGCATGCTGGTCTCCGGGTTGACACGCTATGAAATGGAAAATTTGATCATCTCCTTTGTGAAAAGTTCTTTTCATGATGTTGCCAAGCCATTAATAAGCATACAAAGTGTATTTGAGTAGAACAAGTCATTATGTGGGTTGTGCCCATTGATCTCAACAATTAAGGAATAAAAGGGTTTGTAATGGAAATAAATTTGTTAGCTGGGATCAAAATAATGAGTTTAGCATTATCTTGCCATAATCTTATCTATATTGTCAGCATTTAGTAAATTGGCGTGAGGTTATTGAATTAGCATACCTATAGTATAGTGACCTGATTGTGCATTTACAGTAAGTGCAGATGTTATATATTCCACTAGATGGCATTAGGCATCCATTTCATTACTCCAAGTGTGTTCTAAAGTATATTGTAGTTCTCATGATAGATCTGCTACTACAGAAATATAACACTGATGCAGCAGTGAATCCAAAGCAAGTTGCAGCAGAGAAGAACAACTGCAGAATTATTTTATGTTTGTCTGGAGCTTGTCCCAAGTTTACAGCCGGGTTGCCAGAGTTGCTGTTCAAAAACCCAGTAACCCACAACAAAATGGATGTTGGCGCATGCACCCACATCAAGCAACCCAACAACCAAGCATTCTGTTTCAGGGGCACTGGGTCCATGCTAAGCCCAGATCACAGCTCCCCTCAGGTCCATTCACGACACGCGACCCTTCACCTTTTCCCAGCCGGCCTGCCTCACCAAAATACCAGTTCTCCACTTGTCCTCAATTGCCGTTCCACAGCTAGAAGGGGCCCCAAGGCGAGGGGGGGGGGGGGGGGTCAGCTTGAAGCATCTGCCAATCAAAGTTAAGCACATTGTACATTGGATTAGCGTGCCTCTCCCCACACCCCCTCCTCGCCCCCCCCCAATACCCGTGGAAAGTGGAACCGTCTACTTTCCCATAGAAGTGTCCCTTGGAGTTGAGAGGCGCTACAAGGTGATGTGATGTGTGGTTTATGTTTTCAGGTCCCATGTGCTGGCATGCCTGTCTGACGGGGAACAGTACAAAGCGAAGGTGTTGGCCTGCCGGCTCCTTCAAAGTCCTCTCTGTGGAGTCTTTTGTGTTTTGGAGTGTTTTGTGTATCTGATTCACACACTCGCTCCTTCCAAGTGTGTGTATTTGCTTCTAATATTCCCTCTGAGTGTGTGTGCGTGTGTGTGTGTGTGTGTGTGTTTATCACAGACAGTGCGGTGTTCTCTTGCAAACTGGCCCTCCCCCTCTCCTACTGTGAGGGGAATTCTGTACCATGTGTCTGCGGTTTTCAGGGAGCTTTCAAGGAAAATAAAGCACAGAGGCCTCACAGTCCCCCTCCTCTTCCCCCTCCTCCTCCCCCTCCTCCTCCTCCTCCTTCTCGTTTTCTCACTCCCTCACTCACTCCATGTGGCACTTTTTTACATTTTCAACCTACCCTTCCTCAGACTAGCCCAAAAAAGAGCTAATTTTGCATGCACCCTGTAATAAAGACAAATCCATAATCATGGCAAACATTCTCTCATGAAGCAAAATGGGAGGTGAGAGAGAGCGCGAGGGAGAAAGGGGGAGGGAGGGAAAGACAGAGAAAGGCTTTTTGTTTGGCTAAGTACACTATGTGAAAGAGGGGGTGGTGAGGAAAGAGGGCTGGAAATACATTAGAAAATGGTTGCGTCGGCTGTGGCATTCGTGGATCAAATTACCTTGCATGCCATGCAGCGGATCAACCATTGGATCCACTGAGTTTGATCATGACTGTGTGTGTAAACCAACTTTATTGAGGCTACAGCGATTAACTTTGAGCTCAAAGTTATGTGGAAGGACTGAAAACCAATAGAAAACAGATTTGCGCCACATTATCTTAAAGAAAATGGAGCGGCGGAGAAAGTTGGGAGGATTAGCAGAAGCTGCTTGCAGTGTACCTTCTGTAATCCACTGCGATTCAAAGGGCTTTATTGGCTTGGTTCAGCATAGGGTTACTTACAGGAGCAGTTAGGTTAAAAACAAGCTGTAAGGTTACTCATGTGGCTTATTATGGTTACTTGTGAGGGGAAAAGATGATGTGTGCAAATGTACAGACTTCCCTCACAGATCTCAACCACTTTTCATATCATCACTCAAAACACCACCATATACTTGAAGTGTGAATAACGGGAAGGAAGTCATTTACAGCGTGGAATACATCCACATTCCCACATCTGCTTCGGGAGCCAGAGCTATTTCCGTGTCCTACATACAGCCAGCTTCCTGTGGTCTGCGCCGGGGAGGAAGTCATAAAGACAGGAAGACTTCCCGTATTTTTGCCAACATGCGGCAGCGCGGACTGAACATGCTCCGCAGGGCTGGGCCCGATGATGTAAACACCATAAAAATAATCCTCCCGCCCTTTCACACAGGCCAAGACGTATATTTGACTGGAGAGTTATACAATTCACAAAGCCCTTAAGAGACCTTCTCATTTGATATATATGATAGTCACATAAAGTCACATAAAGGTTCTTATTAGCATGCTTTGAAGGGTCTAAAGTGGATTTGAAAGGAACACATCCCTTGTGTGTTTTGTGTGTTTTTTTATTTCACCTTCATAGATTGATTGAATCTTTTTCCCATTGTGGTATCTTGTGCAATGTGGGTTAAATACCTTTGCTTTTGTGTTTTATCAGTGCAAAATTAAAACTTAACTTCAACTTAGGTCACATACTAGAGAGACAGGTGTGGTCTGGGTCTGGTTTGCCACTGTGCGCTCATGTATGCATGAAGGTGTGTTCAGGGGACTGTGATAGTGTTTGGGTCAGGGCCACATAATGCTTTACCACAGTGGGCACCTTTGTTTCCACACACACACACAGTGAGGAGACGGTGCTCTTGCCCAGGCAGACACAACAGTCCCACCTGTTGGCTTCTGGCCAGCGCATCTCTGTCATTTGAACTCGGTGTCCTCTTGCATTGGCTCCCACCCAGTATCCCCCCCCCCCCCCTCCCTCTGTCTCTCCCATCTTGACCGGAGATGTTGCCACCACAGCAGAGGCAGGCATTGTCACTGCCTGTCGCCACGACAACCAGATGGCAGCTGTGCCCAAACTCATTCACCCGCCTCCACTGCTCCTTCTCTCCTTCTCAAAGAGCAGCGCTGGCATATATCATCTCTACCTTTCCTCCTTCTTCTTCTGTTCTTCCATGGAGCTGTCACATACTTGGCCATAACCAGGGTCAAATGTGGGTTTCCTAATTCTGTGTGGCCACCTGCTCACACTAACCAAGGAATGAAGGTTTAGTCTTAACAGCGAGAGTGTGAAGAGCGAGTGTATAAGAGCCTTGCCCCACCTCAGGGTGAATCTAAATGCTGGAGGGTTTCCTTTTCCAGGTTCACTTTACTCATTCATGAATCCTGGCTTTCGTGAGGAAAAAAACTGCATCATTTTCTTGAGCTCTTCCTTGGGTAATGTATCTCTACTGAAACTACAGGAGACTAACAAATCTGCAGTTGTGCTTCAAATCCCCCTTGGGACGCACTTTAAGGTGTGAGAGAACAAGAGTTAGCTGCATATATATAGAGGTCAGTGTGGGTTTCAGTACCTTCAGGTGTGGGTGTGGGGGCTTCTACTTCTCACCACTACAGGTGCTGACAGGGGCTTTTTTTTGTCCACATCGACCTCATTTTTCACAGTAAGGAAAGTGAGAGAGCGTCTGTATGGCTCTCAGGCAGGTGCAGGCCAGGTCTCTGTGTGTGTGTGTGTGTGTGTGTGTGTGTGTGTGTGTGTGTGTGTTCTCATTCCTATTCATTCCTATGGTGCCTTGGCGCACAATCGCACCCAGGTGGGATTGAGTTACCTGGCCATCTGCAGCGACAGTGAGGAGGACGATACAAGATCCCATACATGATAGCAATATGGACTCAATTCAAAAGAGAGAGACAGAGAGAGAGAGAGAGAGAGAGAGAGAGAGAGAGAGAGAGAGAGGAGAAGCAGCTCAGATTTATCATACCAATAATGCTTATCTAATTAAATTGAACTGTGTGGCGAGGAGGAGTGCAGTGTCAAAGAAATCAGAGAGAGGGAAGAGTGGGGGTTGTGTGTGTGTGTGTGTGTGAGTGTGTGTGAGTGATGGCGGTGGCTTACAGCTCACCCAGCGGGCAGCAGTTGGTCAAATTACCAGTAAGACGAGTGATTAACTCAGCTGGCTACCCGCCACCGTCGAGTGGAAATGATCTTATCAATGGGAGTGGTGAATGTGACAAACACCATTAAAAAGGCTTTGTGGATAACAATCAAGCTGTTTTCTTTTCCACATTACGACATCTGCGCTGTGGTCGCAGCCTGTATGAGCGAGTGTGTGTGCTCAGTGTGTGAAAGACAGAGAGAGAGTGTGAAATGGCAAGAGGCGGCCCATATCTGTCGCGTCTCATGCAGATGGTCACACTTGTCTCAGCCTATAAAACGTAGCGTCTTTTTAACACATCCATCCCCGAGTCCCCATTACGTCACTTAAAAGGAAACTTTGTTCTCCGTCTGGGAAATAAAAGAATAAAAGAAACCACGACTCCTTTTGTTGTTTGACTTTTTTTTTTTTTTTTAGTCGGATGTTTTTTTTTTTTTCTCAAGCAACAAAAGTGAAATTGTCTACATCAACGGCAAATATCACAATATTCCCATTCAGTACCAACCCTTTGGGGGGGCCAGGAGGGAAAGGAGAGATTAAAACAATGTAGAACAGCAGCACTTTCCCGCCTGTTTTATGAACATCTCTAAACTCACTAGCATCACAAATGAATGAAAACATACAGCCACTTAAAAACTCTGGGACCCCCCTTCGCCTGAGCTCTCCCTAAGGAACTTTATTCATGATACACGGCTACGACCATCAAGTCTCAAATCAAAACACAAGAACTTGCCCTTTCTGAACAGGCCAGCCAGTGGAAACGTGACTCTATCCCAGGCTGCAGGTAGTGTGACAAAGTAAAAGCACGGTTCATTCAAAAAGCCAAAAGTTCACGAGATGCTCAGAGCTGGAAGGGGGTTTTAAATGGCAGGATTAAAAAAAAAAAATCTTCTTGTCAGGTTTGAAAGCATCTGAAAACCATCCAAGTCTGTTTGTGCGCTTTCTTCCAAACTACTGGTACCTTCAAGCCTTTGTGGTTTGGCTGAGGACTGCTGAGTCATAATCAAAGACCACTTCCAAAAGATGTTGGAAAATTTGCAACTACTCATCATGTGCTTGCCTGCGAGTCTGCGTGAATGTCTCGGTTTATGTGTCGTATCGCTCAATGAGCCCCGGTTCGAACGGCCGGGCAGGGTGAAGTCCAATCTGTTTTCCACTTCTGCATTAGGAACCATTAGGGGCAATTCAAACCACAGATCCCAATCTGCTCGTAATAAAGCTGCATTGTTATGCTCCAGGCCCCCGACAGTCACATGACCAGGGTGAGAAAGTTCATGAAAGACCAAAGGCAGACAAACACATGAATACACTTTGGGACTGCGTAGATGCGTGGGTGTTATAAGAAATAATGTTTTCTTTTTTCTTTTTTGTGGTGGCCTTTTCATTCTGTTCATGCATTTCTTTTAAACATAATCCATTGGTCAAAGTCAGAGGCAAATTCATGGTAAACTAAAGCAAACGTGAGTCCTCACAATAACCTTTATCTCAAAAGTGTCACATAAGCAGATTGCGAGGCAAGATATGTCACAGTTTTTACCCCGCTGCAAAAAGAAAACATCAGCAAGGTTACATTTTTTAAAACAACAAAACAAAGCGATACGTCCGGACTTGAGAACTGAAGGTTGCTTCATGAGGTGCCGTCGGAGAGGAGAACAGCATAGTTTCTTTTGTTGTGTTTTGGCACTGATGGCCCTGCAGGGTCCTCCGTCACAAGCACAGCAAAACAGTCCGAACCTCCTCCAATTAGGGCCGTGGTTGTCGGTCAAGTCTTCTCATAGATCATTGTCACATCAACAAACATAAACAGATTACTTTAAGAGAACTGTACAGAGACAAAAATAGACACAAAAATAGACTTGATATATTCTGCTAGAACAGCCCTAATAGTGCTAGCTGCTAAGAGGGGGTGGAGAGAACAGACAGACAGACAAATAAGACAGACAGGCACTTAAGTGCTGATGCATAGCGGAGAAGATTAAAGTAAGAGCCAAGCGAGAGACAGAAAGTTGGGATGGAGGAGGAGATAGAAATGGTTAGTTGCCCTGTAACCACAATGACAGTTAACACTAGCCAGGGTGGGACCCAATTCACTTTCAATTCAACCAATGGACTGTGTTTAAAATTCAAAAATGTAAAAACTCTCTTCTTAAAAAGTTTGCTATCCTATCCTATAAAATAACTGAGACAACTGACAGGTGCTATCATTAAGCAGTGGATAGCAGTTTCACTTTACGTTTTGTACTGATTGAATTGAAAAGCGAACCGACCCACCGTCGCTGATAGCAGCACGCTGACCGCCGCAGAGACCGGCGTTGTCAATGCTGGCCTTTGCAAAGCTAGCATTAGCATGGCTATTGATAGGGTCTCTATCCTCTGCTGCATGTACTGTACATTATTTAGCATCCTGAGACGACGGGGATTAAGTGAGACACAACTGTCTGGAGCTAATAGCACTAATGGGATTGCTTGGCTGTATTTCAGGGGTCTCGCCCTGAGCTGTAGTCAGCAGGACGCTGAATTTACCTCCTGGCACGAAGCTAATATGTTAATCTGACATACTGTAGCTGGCCTTAGTTAGCTATCCCCTGCTACAAGTGCCTTTTGTTTCAATGCTTAATACTGGTGGTTTATGGCTATATTAACGGTGCTGTGAATGTAAGATATGAAAAAAGAGTATAAGATAGAAATAGAAAGAGAAAAGCAGAAAGAGGGAAAGGGTAAAAGCAACGTCAGTGAAGCGATGAGCAGGAAGCTAACAGCAGCTATGCTAATGTTATTTCTCACAGTAGACAGTAAGGCCAGCAGATTGCTAGTACCATTATCATCATTATTGTTAGCGACATCTCACACCAGTGCTATCCACTTTATCGGTTTCTTCTGCTGCGTCATTCGTTACTACTTCAAAACAAGCACAAAAAAAACCCAAAGCTTCAGTTAGTCGAGGCTAAGTTGAAGCTCTTTGTAAAATGGCTACAATCTGAAAATGAGGCACTTTTTGAGCAGATATATAATTCTATATATTTTCTTTTATCATACTCTAAATATTCAGCCATCATTGTACTCTTGATGATTTGAGTTTTTCTCTTGGAAAAAAAAAAGAAAAGAAAATCAGTCTCCGGTTGCTTTTCGTACCCTTCGCTGATTGGCTTTCACTCAAGGAATGAGAGCAACTAATAGCTTTTCAAGGATTTCATTTGGCACACATCCCCATTGGTTTCCACAACCAACAAGCTGAAAGCAAAAAAAAAACAAAAAAAAAACAAGAACATTTTCCATCAGTCAAAGTGCTTCAGGGGGCGTGTCCAGTCCAACTCCTCTTGCAATGTGATCGGTGGTCACACAAGGAAGAGGAGGAGCTATGGAGCTCTCTGAGTGGTACCAGATTTTTTCCCAACAGTTACAAGGAGAGGGCAGTGACATCAGCACTCTGGAAAAAAAACAGAGGGAGAGAGAGAGAGAGAGAGAGAGGAAATGGTTCAGTTACATACCCAATAAACAATAACCCAGATATGAGGAAGAAATAAATATTATGACATTTATTTACCGTCTCCCTCGCATATCAGGTTAATTATAATATCTGATGTAGGATATATCAGTGTCTGGTTATCGGCTTGGGAACGCTCTGACCATAAAATGAACAACAGAAATACAGGATACACAGCCAAACGGGGTGGAAAGAGTCGACACACAGATTCAGACAGGAGGAAAGCGATAAAGAGAACAGGGGGGAGGGAGAGGAGAAAGTGAGGACACCTACTGCTGCAGGCATCGAGTCAAACGTATGTGTGTATGTGTGTGAAACAGAGAGAGAGAGAGAGAGCGAGAGAGAGAGAGAATGTATGTGTGTGTGTGTGTGTGTGTGTGAGCAACACAGGGGAACAGAGAGATCCAGAAAACATGTCAGGTTTTTCTGGCAATTTCAGCGCTTCGCATCATATTGCGCAACTGAGTATCATTGGGAAAATGTCATTACTGCAATAATGCAAAATGCTGTGAGTCTCACCAGCTAGCCCAAACACTAATGATGGATCCTGTGCTGTTGCTCAGATCAGGGTCTTATTGAGTGTTTTTGCTGTATATTATCACTTTCTCATGCCTGTAAAAGTCACATCATATGCTATAGGTGTATTTTATGATCAATGAATGAGAGAGGGAATGGAAAGTGCAGAGTTTAGAGTTAGAAATGAAATCAGTGTCATGATGACCATGCATCTATTCTTCCAATGCCCTTCAACAGTTACTGTCTGTAATCTCTAATCTGATGACTTGCAAAAGCCACTGAAGCCGCCGTCAGACAGACAAACAAATGCACAGAGCGAGTACGGCGAGCAGGCTGAGGGAGAGAGTTCCCCCTGTCGCCTTCCCTAAAAATCTCCCAGCCCTGCTTGACTCTCTAATTGTACGGGGGGGTACTCTATATTTACGCCCCTCCCTCTCTCCATTTTTTTCGTCTTCTTCCTGGTGCAGTGTGCTATATTTAGTCCCCCTCAGCACAGACGGTGCCTGCCAGCCGGCCAAGCCATGACGGCCTAAAGCAGAGCAGAGCAGAGCAGAGCAGAGCAACCCCTCGCTCAGCCAGCCAGCCTGAAAACACCAACACAAACAATCAGGCCAACCAACCAAAGAGACTGGAGGAGACAGGCTGGACACGCACTGGTGCACCGCCATGAACACACACACACACACACACACACACATAAACACACACGCACCAAACCAGACAGAGGCACGCACACAAAAGAACACAGGGGAAGATACTATAATTATGCGGATGACATTTGCCTAATGATGATCTTCTCCAAAACACAGGCATGCAGGAAATAAACAGAAACATAAACGATTTGGGTAAGTTCAATGAGGGCATCTACGTCCATTGCCCGATCTTAATACTCTCAATCTCACTCACTCACACACACAAGACCCAGTTATATGCAACCAGACAGGAAACGTTTCCTCTCCTAACCACTCTAATCAGATATCCTTGTTTTTTTCCCCACCAGCTTCTCCATCCCTCGCTCCTTCCCTCTCCCCGGGGCGGCTTGTCTATTGATCTCATTCATTTCCTTGCATCGTTTCTCCATCCGTGACCAAATCGATGTCATAATGACTGTGGGAGCGACTCTGTGTGTGTGTGCTGGTGTGAGTTTCTTCCCCTTTCTCTCCCAAGACTCTTTAACTCAAGAGGTAAGGCGAGGCTATCTGCCTCCGCAGCCGGTGTCTAGCCAATAAACTGTTCTCCAGCCACCCGTGTGTGTGGGTGTGTGTGTATGTGTGTGCGTCTGTGTGTATATGTGTGTAATGGGAGAGTCTGGGTCTATGTGATGTCTCAATCGAGAGCCGCATAAAAGTGAAAACCACCCTGTTCTCTGGTCGTAAATCGAGTGTGTCAGTCTGTCATTTTCGGGCCGCTCGGTTCCAAGGAGACACAAAGCTGCTCTCAGCAACGTGATGTGAGTCACCAAGTCCACTGGTCACTCAGTCAATTAGGGTTAAGTCATTTTTTTATTTTTAAGGAAAGTGGGCAGACCTACCCTGGTCCTATTAGACAGTAACAGTAGATGAAAAAGGAAGAAAACCAAAAAGACAAAGGAGGAGTAAACAATATTAGCAGTGGCCGCTGCTGGAGGCCAGACCTGGGGCTAAAATACACATTCATCCATCTTCAATATGGGAAAAAAATTAATGAGAATCGCTGAAAATTCCCACGGTGCGCATCGCTGTATCTCATCTTCTTAAATGGGTCTCATAGGCCCTAGGGCCGTAAAACCTATTATGCCTCGGACACGTGAATCTGTGCCTTGCGCTCAAGTAAAAAAAACAAAAAAAAACTGGGTGGCCTAGTGGTTCGAGGAATTATTCTTCAACCGTGCGATGCGGGTTCGAGCTCCACGTCGGCAAGCCTCCGCCCTGCTGAAGTGACCCTGACCTCCCCTGCGGAAGAGGGCAAGGAAAAAAAATCAAATTTCCCTACGGAGATCATTAAAGTGTTACGTTATTAGAAAAACATGGACATTCTAAAGAAGTTGCAGTCAAAGGGTTTTTCCCCCACAATGCACCCTCAAATCAGGCTCTTGTGATTATACCGTTCACTACATTAAATCACTTTATCCTTGAAGGGGGCGAGTGGGCAGAGGGAGGTACAACACCGCAACATGAGCCGGGATTCAGCGTCACACAGCTGCAAATACGTGGAATGAGCCCTGGCGGACTGAAGCCAGCAGAATGCCGCCCGTGTCAGACCGGTTCATTTCTTCCAGTGACGCCAGAAGGTCTGTGGGTCATGAAGATATAACATTCTCAATCTGACCACAGAGTGTGCGTCTGTTTTGACAGTGCGATTTGTTAGCAATGAAGTCAGCAAGTCTGTGGATGTGTGCTCGGTTAATAGAACTGCTTTGAGTCTGTCAAGGTTTTGATAAGATGCACTGGACCAGCTTGGTTGGACGGAATTCAAATAATGTTTATAATAGGTCGGAAAACAGATATAGAAAAGACAAACAAACGAAAAAAAACAATGCAGGAAATTGTTTTACGAAAATAGTCTGTGAATGAGGCCCATTATCCTTGAAGACAGACTTATCCTGTATAGGAGATTTCATATTCAATCTCCTTTAGGAGCCAAAATAGCTCAGCTGGGAGACAAGGCTGGTATTTGTCTATAATGATTGTTGATTATTAGCATTTAGTTAACTCCGCAATTTCTGTGTGTTCCTGTGTAGCACTAATATTGCCTCGGTTAGGAGGTTGATTCCCATTGGGCCCACCCACACTGAGAATGTATGACTGTAAAGGTGCTTTGGATAGAAGCATCCTCCAAACAGCTGTTATATACATCCAGTCTGTGCACGGCTTTATGGCCATTTTCTCTCCGTCTCTGTCTTCTTGTCTTCAAATAAAGTAAATGTCTGTTTAACCTATCTAAAGTAATAATCTGTGACATTTTTATACAAGCAAATTTCCGTTTTGCGACTCTCCACATTGATTGATATAACACAATAGTGATTTAACCTCGCCTATACCCAGTAAAACAAAGTGCATAAAAGCTTTTACATTTTGCTACATGTGCTGCGCTGTACAGCCGGTAGCAGCTAGGTCTTTCCAGGGAAAAAAAAGCTCTGGCACACAAGAAGTCGTGTTTTGTTTTTTTTAAGATTTATTTTAGGCATTTTATGCTTTATTACAGTGGTTCTCAACGTGGGGTCCGGGGACTACCAGGGGTCCTTGAGGGGGTTCGAGGGGGTCCCCAGCAAATTGATGAATTGTTAAACTTCACCATTATTTAATTTACAAGAAGTTAACACAATTATAGAATGTAGGAGAATGACTGTTTTGATCATAGTTTGACTGTTATCTCTCTACCTACAATACAGATAGTCATGGAATTCTGGACAAAATCATATCTAGCAATAAAAATATTCTCAGATTTGGGTCAGAGAGACAAAATCTCATCAAATGGGGGTCCATGGCCCCAATGTGGACTAAATTAGGGGTCCTTGATATAAAAAAGTTTGAGAATCACTGCTTTATTAGATAGAGACAGTGTGAGAGAAAGACAGGAAGGTATGGGAGAAAGAGAGGGGAGGACATGCAGCAAATGACTGCAGGCCGGATTCGAACCCGAGTCGCTGCGGGAAGGACTGAGCCTTATGGTTCTCTCGCGCTACTTGGTGAGCCACCGGGACGCCCCCGAAAAATGATGCGTATGTTGTGAGAAGCAGCAACAGCGGTTTGTTTGGAATAAATAGAAGAAGAACCGGGTAGTGAACAGGCGAAGAAAAGAGCGCCACCTACAGAAACTCAAACTTCATCGACATTGAATCCAAAGAAAAAAACGTCACAGCAACATCAGAAGTCAGCGTCTGAATGGCTGCATTTTTTTGGTTTAAATCACCCTCACTGGGAATACACAGACTTTACACATGAACTCGGCGTGTTTTCCCTTCATGTTTAGCTGTAAGTTTCCATATTTCCTTCTGTCTGGTTGGCTGTGGAGCGCAGACTGTGTGGGACTGAAAGAGGAGTGCTGTGCACAGTTGCTGTGTTGCACACATGCTTATTGCAGCACTCCCAATCTCACATACACTCCCTCTTCGCCTTTGACCCCACCGCTGTCAATCACCGCCGTGGCCCCAAACACACCACTGCAGCAGTTATGTAACAAGCTGTTTATCCAGGTGTGTGTGTGTGTGTGTGTGTGCATGTGTGCGTGTGTGTGTAATGTATATGAATGTGTACATACCAGTATGTGCTTAGGGCTTTGACCGGGGTATATTGTTGCACAGTGACATGGAAAGAACACTGTTGGACTGTGGACATGAACGCACACGCACACACACACACACACACACACACACACACACACACACGCATGCAGAAACGCATCTTAGTGAGGACAGGCCTTGCTGCAGAGTAGAGACAAGGTGTTATGAAATCTCTTGACAGAGAGAGAGAGAGAGAGAGAGAGAGAAAGAGAGAGAGAGACAGAGAGAGAGAGAGAGATATGAATACATATGTCGAAAAGGAGATATTTGGGCTTTAACTCAGATGTGCTTACCTAAAGGTGAATTTATGACATCCTAAATGTTGATTCTGACGCCAAAATCAGCAAGTTGCACAAATGTTCTATAAATTTTCTATCAAAATGCTAAACTCATTTTGATCATTATGCAAGGTCTGACTGCTGTAATTTCAGTTAGTGGTTTGTCATATTCTTTTAAATGATTGTATAATGGATTCAAGGATGAAGTAAAAAAAAAAAAAAAAGACTTTTTGACAAGTGGCTCCAGGCTAGCTAGTTTCATTATACAGCCGACACAGTGGGAGACTGAGTGGGTGTGTTGTGCCACATAGAGGAGAAGGAATGTGTGGAGAGAGAGAGAGACAGAGAGAGAGAGACAGACAGAGAGAGAAGCAGTGCTGAGTGGAGAAAAAAACCACACACACACACTTGCTCCCCCGCTCACACATTCACATCCAAACCAAGTATTTATAGATCGTCTGTGAACAAAATCTGAACATCTATTTTGCATTCGTTATCCTGTCATGACATTATGCATGTCGACCTGTCTGCGCTGTCAGCACACTGTAAACGGCGGGAGGCTTTAACTTTGCAATGCTAAAAAGGTATAAAGAGAGATCGGCAGCATTGCTAGAGAGCGAGCCAAACCCCGCTGTGTGTGTGTGTGTGTGTGTGTGTGTGTGTGTGTGTTTATCAGATGATGGTCCTGATACCTAAACCTACAAACTTGCTGTCGCAGGTTTACAGAGTGCAGGTCAGTTCGAAACAGGACAAAACACAAAGCAAACCTCTGCAGGTATAGGAGACCAACACTTCTTCTGTCCTTGTATGTCCTTACGGGAATAGTTCACCCCAAAATTAAGTCATTATCACCCCAAAAAGTCATTTTCTACGCACCTCCATGTCAGTTGAAACCCCATTGAAGCCAGTACGATGTCCATCAAATTTCTCCAAACAGCTCATGCAGCATAATCCAAGTGTTTTGTTTTGTTGTGGGTCCAAAAGTCCAATATGTTCCTCATGGGAGTGAGCAGATAATGACTGAATTTTCATTTTGCGGTGAACTATTCCTTAAAAACATGTGTAAAATTTGAACCCTGTTTGAATTTAAATTATATTCCGTGGATGTAAATATAGCATTTAAAGTGTGCGTGCATGTGTGCGTGTGTGTGTATCTGTGTGTTTGTGTCCTTGTGTAACAGATGCTGGCTAGAGTACTGAAATGTGCCATGGGACGTTCTGTCCCCGACTACAGAATAGGACAGAGAGAGCTAAAGCCAACAAGACCAAAGGGTTTTGGGCAATGTTATCTCCCTCTCTCTCCCTCTCTCTCTCTCTCTCTCTCTCTCTCTCTCTCACACACACACACACACACACCCCTCCAAAATTGGATCTCCATGATGAGTATTTTGCAACCCCCAATGATATATACACCCAACCAACCCACGCTTCATGTGCGCGCCCACACACACACACACACACACACACACTTGCTGACTCAGACCCCCAATTTCTCTCTGCCTGTCTCTCTCTGTGTTGTGTTGCTCCACCAGTTCTGCCACTTTCTGCCAAAGCATGTGGATGGCCCTACAGAATAAACACACACACACACACACACACACACACACACACACTCACACACGTCTTGAGTGAAGTGATTTACTATAGTGAAAGCCTAAACAGGCAGGGTCCTCAGTTCAGAGTAATGCTTTTCCCAGAATGCCAGAAGCCAGCTAGCTTCAGTCTGACATGGAGGGACAAACAGAGTGAAACACAAGACGCCGTTCACCGTCACCTTCTTTAAGAGTTGAGCCACAGTGCAGGATGAACAGATAATAGACCAGAATTCAAATTATAGTTAATAGGATAAATCTGTTTTTCATATCACTGCTCTGAGACCAGGAATTTTCCAGGAATTTTCTCATTGAAAACTGAAACTTGCTAAACCACGCAGACTTTCAGTTCAATTAAGAAAAAAATAAGTCACACAGGTGGTTTTTCTAAAGTTTTCTAAGAACCAGATGAAAAAGTTCTCTGAAAATCTTATCTTAAAAAAATTCTTGGTCAAATCACTTCCAACAGTGCCTCTTTTTATTCTAAGTCAAGATAATTTTGCCCCAAACCTGAAACTGTTGCACTTACTATAACTTCCCATTCATTTGGAAGCAACTGTGGATAAATTATGCTCATAGTTTGCATTGCTATTACAAGAGAACCAAACCACGCATGTCAGTTTGGATGTGATAAAAACTACAACACAAGATAATCGGATGTCAGATCTGCAACTAACGGGACAGGTGAGTTTTCCATTTGAACATACAGGATAGAAAAAGGGGAAAGTGCTCCATGTATCTGTTACTGGTCCTGTAGCTCCTGCTATTGTGTCTGTACGTCATTCCACTGTTGTTACTAATTCAAAAATCCATTTCAAACCAATGATTGATGCCGTCACACACAACAGCCTGAGTCGGATGTGCTTCATGCTTTCATGTGGTCCACTGTGGGAGTTCCCCTCCTCCTCCTCCTCCACTTCCGGTCGGCTGTTTAGTCAAGCAAGAACAGCAGCGGGGAGAGGACATGATAAAAATGAGGAAGAACAAGTTTGCACAGAAACTCCTGGACAGAGCCGACGGTCGTTAGCACAATTCATCTTGAGAAAACCCAGGTATCTTTTAATTCAAAGCCCTTGTTCCTCTGTCTGTCAGGCCGAGGCTGTAAATAAGAAATGTGTTCCTCACTACTCGACCTGCTTATATAAACTCAACTCACTTGTAACTGTTTCACCGACTCAATTGTTTTTTGCAGAGTCAGAAGATCTGATGCAGAACAGCACAGAGAGGGACGATTGACAAACTTTGGGGTAGTTGCAATAACGGGGGAGGGGGGAGGGGGGGCTGACAATGTGGAATTTGGATTGCATTTGGAAATCTTGTCCCGAGGGTTTAGAAACCAATGCCAATCACAGTTTCAATGTGTGTGTGTTTGTGTGTGTGTGTGTGTGTCCACATGCCAGCTCCTGGCCTCTGCTCCAGTCTGATGAATTGTGTAATTATTAATAGAGACACCCCTGCCCCCTCACACCGCAACAGCGCAAACACAAACACAAACACACACTCATACACACACACACACACACACACACCACAGGGGCCGCCCCCTTTGGATTAAGTTACTATGTGTAACCTTAGTTTCTTGATTCAGCACGGTGCAGTTCTGCGAATACGGGGCGTAACTAGGGAAGTGAGCGCGCGCGTGTGTGTGTGTGTGTGGACGTGTGTGTACGTGCACAAGCTATAACTGAGTGGGCTTGACTGTGTAGGCATGCAAACGTGTGTCTAGGTGTGGGTGAGTGTCTGTGCATGTGTGTGTGTGTGTGTGTGTGTGTGTATGCATGAATGTGTATGACTGTGGGTAGACAGCCAGACTCGGCCATCATGGCACCGCAAATATTTATCTACGAGCCTTCTGGAGGCTCCGCTAGAGACGCTTCTCGCCTTCTCCTCGTCTCCACAGGGGAGAAAAAAAGGAGAAGACGAGGTAAAAAAAAAAAAAAAAAAAAGTGAAAGAATCCTCTCGTTCTACTCTTGCCTCTGTCCGTTTTTAGCTTCGTAACCCGCTCTATCGCTTCTCTGTCCACAACTCTGCGAGGTTTTGCCCTGCGCTTTCTAATACAGGACTTTTGTGTGTGTGTGTGTGTGTGTGTGTGTGTGTGTGTGTGTGCACTTTCATGCAAAAATCGGCAGCAATTTAATGGAAATGTGGATGCAAGTATCAGATGGCACAATAACAGTATTGCTGGTTGTGTATAGTTGTGTGTGTGTGAGTCAATGTACTGCATGTTGTTGGAGAATAAGTGTGGCACGTGTGTGTGTGTGTGTGTGTGTGTGTGTGTGTGTGCACATGGGCTCCTGTAGTAGTGCTGGGCAGCAAGGCAACAGCGGTGGTTGGATTGGGTCAAGGCTGCACAAGCATGTTTGTACAGTGTTTCTGTTTTTAACTGGACGACACACACACACACACACACACACACACACACATAGCCAGCAGCACTTGTAGTCAGTAATACATACATGTCTACGCTGCAGGCAAACAGGCACACACACACCATGCAACACCATACAAGGAGACAGTGAAGTGGTATTTTTCTTCCACACTGTAAACTACTATGCCTCTCTCTCTCTCTCTCTCTCTCTCTCTCTCTGTCACTCTCTCACACACACACACTCACACATGCATAAAGCAAGAAAGAATGCAGTGGACATGCAGTCCCTACGTCATGCAAATGAGTGCCGTTATGACGCATGCCCGACCAGTAGCTGTGTGTGTGTGTGTGTGTGTGTGTGTGTGTGTGTGTGTGAGGCCATGTGTTGTTTTGGTTTAGTGGTGATGATTCATATTCAGATTCTGCTGGACTCTAAAAAGCCCTCAACCCTCCATTTACACATCACCTCATCACGGAAAGGAACACACTGTCACCACTTTGCTTGTACATGCGAACACACACATATATACACACATATATACACACACACACACACACACACACGCGCCCAATACCTGCAATGACGCACGCACTCACAAACCCACAAATACAATCAAACAGTCATGTATATATTCACACATGCAAGCAAAACACACACACACACACACACACATATATACACACACACACACACACACACACACACACTCACACTCATGTCACGTTCCATTCAGCTCCTCCAGCTGAGCAGTGAGAATCTGGCCATGAATACAAACAAAGTCATCAATGGCAAATGAAATGCGGCAGGAACATAAACAGTAAACAAGGACGAGAGAGAGTGTGTGTGTGTGTGTGTGTGTGCATATGGGATGGGAGCGCACGTGCCACTTCTCTCTCTCCATCATCTCTCTCTCATCCACTCTTGTGCCCCCTCCCTCCCTCCCCCCCTCCCTCCATCTCTTCAACGTGCAGTTTCTACTTGTTTGTTCTCAACCAGGTAGGAACTAATGAGTAGGCTGGAGAGTTGCACGCTTCCCATTTCCTTCCCTCTGGTGATTCAAGGCTTTTAATGCTCTGATTAGGTGCTGTGACGCCTGCAGCCGAAGAGAACATTGTGTTATGAGGGGAGGGGCTAATTGCCGACCGCAGGGAGGGCAGCGGCGGGAGGAGAGGAGCGCGTTTTCCGACGGAGGGAGAGAAATGTATCATTCAAGTTTCCACAAAGCATATGGAGACACGCGCAAAGAAAACGCGTTGGAGATGCACGTGCACACGCATGAACAACCAGCCCACCCACACATCACACAGCCAGCAGCTCATTCAGTCAGCGGCACATACATGTCCTGAGTCCACACTGCGGGCAAACACACACACACACACACACACACACAAACACACACACACAGACAGGCAAACACACGGAACACAAGGCCACACATGGACGACATGCATGCTGCACAAACACATGCACACGTGCGTAAACACACAGACTCTCACACGCACACGATTCATCACGTGAACAAAGATTGGGCCGTAATTTTGGTTCAATCCTGGGTCCAGTCCAGGATCAATTCCTGTAGGTGTTGCAGTTGAAAATGGGCTCTTATATGGATATATGCATTATGACGAATGGACGCTTGTGCTGTAATTGCAGTTTTAATTGTTATTACCTCCACCAAGGAGGTTATGTTTTCTCCCCTTATTTTGTCTGTGCATCTGAACGTATGAAAACATATGGATATATTTCCATGACATTTGGTGGATAGATTGGACCTTTGGCCAAAGATCAATTGATTAGATTCTGGGTGTGATAAAGAAGTGGGTTTTCCGCCATTAGATGATTATTGTTTTCACTATGAAACTAACAGAGACAGAAACTTGGGTCAAGAAATCAATTTAACTTAAATTTTAAGTCATAGGAAGGACGTCTCTAAGTGTACAAGCAATTGTTCACTGTTCAGCGTTGGTAAAGTCTTATTTATTCGATTTTTTTGGGTGGGCTGAGCAAAATTTTCCAGCAGGTACATGTGCTAACATGTACCCCCCCCCCCCCCCCTGTGCAATGTAACACAGTCCCAGCAAACACAGGAAGCTGCTGGTTCTAACACTGAGTCCAGTGACGCTGCTGACGCTGCGGTGACGCTGCGTCGAAGCGGCCCTCTGAAGGTTAACGACCATTTTCAGGCCAATAATGGCAGCGGTGAGTAAACATCCCTCCTCGTTCATTCAATCTGCACTGACAAGTTACATAAGGCGGGCTGAGGGACTGTTTGTTCTTCTCTCTCTCTCTCTCTTAGTCGCCATATACAAGATTGAACCAGTCTTGCCTAAGGGAAGTGTTGGACGGGGGGGGGCGGGTGGGCTACATACTCAATTTTGTTCATGTTTGTATGCAGATGGGTGCTCTGGTGTTTGATTGACAGAGGCAGTGTGTGTGTGTGTGAGAGTGTGAGGCACAGTCAAGGGTAAATCTAAAATGTGTTTCTCTGTCCACGTGTCCAGATTTGAACAGCAGTTGTTTCTTTGAGATGAAATCAGATTCTTGATTCTTTGTCAATTTGGCTTCCAGATTGTATTGAAAACGTCTGGCTGCTTCCAGATCAGCGCTGCTGCTCGGGAAGCCTGCAGAGAACATGGACCCTGGTAGACGTGTCAGCATTGGGTAAGTGAAAAACTAGGCCATGTGTGAGTGTGGTAACTTGCTCAGCTAAATGTCTAGCCTGTAGTTTCCCTATAGACAGCCAGAGTTGAGCAATCGGCATGAAGTTGAAAGCTGGCCGTTTCCCCTGGTCCCGTGCTCCCCCTGTTCTTTGTTTCTTCTTTCTTCTTTCTTTCTTCTTTCTTCGTCCCACCCAGTTTTCAAACCTGGTTTCCACTTTGCAGAAAGCCCTTAAGGTTTTACTGGCTGGATGGCTGGATTGGCTGGCTGAAGCTACTGATGAAAATACCTCTGCTGTAATATTTGTGTTTCCTCCCCTTGCTTTACACCATGTTTTAAACTTTCAAACATCCAGCCTTCTGTGTTTCTAGAAGAACTGCATGATGGTTACTGGTTACTGTCCGCCTAAACCCAAACACCTTGGTCTGTCTGACCTCCAGCCGTCATGACAGACAATCGTTTTGACATATGATCGTGTGCAAGCAAACTACAGCTGAATTCACTTAAGAATGAATCAAACTTACAACAGATCCTTCCTCTGTAAGGATTGTAAGGAGGGACCAATGTGTTGAGGGCAACAATATGGAAGGTATTATTGTAGCAAAAACCTGAGAACTTGCATGTTGGAATTTACACTCAGAAAATATTCACACACTTTCATACATTCAATTTTAATTCACAGAAAAGATTTACAAATGCAAGTCAGTATTTGAATAAATGACATACTTTTGCAGCAAATGCCCTGCAACACTTGTAGCGAAAGTGAGAGCGCACAGTTTTGCCATTTGAATTGAGTTGAACTAAAAAAAAATTAATTAATTAATTTGCGCAAATATATTACAAGTTTGCAGCTTGAATTCCATTCATTCATATACTGATTCCTTTCTGTGAATTCAAATTTAGGACACAGGAGTGTAAATTCCAACATGCAAGTTCTCAGGTGTTTTGCTACAATAACACTTTCATAGTACAAAGGTATGTTGAGGGGCGTGGCTTGGACACATTCCCTGTTATACCTCCCTTTGGGTTTCCTAGTCATGGCAACTAAAGGCTAGATCATTACACACATTATCCAGTAGTGTGAACAGTTTCAAGACTGGAGACTCTTGCCCTCCTGACGACTCAGGATGAAGATTTTTTCAAACATCATCATGTAGCGTGAAGCAGTGCAAGACTTATCAAGACTGAAATCTGAGAGTGACACCGTTAACTGCCAATGGGAGTTTAGCTCAAGGGGAAAAAAAAGAAGATGAACTGGAAAAAATTTGCTTTTAATAACACCCACTCAGTTGGAGTAGATAGTTTGCATCAGTGGAGATTTCCAACTCCTGCTCCACTCTTGTTAAGTTGCTATATATATATATAGTTGTTATTTGGAGGAATATACCTAATATAATGGAGGTATAAAATGGAAATGTGCCTGGATCAATCCACATATGCACTACAAATTAAGTTAAAAGATTTCTCCTTTTAATGATGTCACTTCAAAATACATTTGTAATATATGGAGCAAGAAACGATAGAACATCTATTTTGTAACTGCATTTACAGTGAACTGTTCCAGACGAATGGGGGAAACGTTTTCATGTATGTGCCGCCTCGTCTTTGTCCCGCCATGTAGGGCAAAACAGCTTCCAGACGGGACGGCCAGCATTAACTGAACACCAGTCGGTTAGTGTGAGCTGGCCTCGTCGGACACAGTTCTTGTAGTCTGACCTCGGCTTTAGTGTCAAAGCCAAAGTGGGAAAAAACATAGGGTTTTGTATTGGCCGGTCTGAGAATAACTTGACCCCATCTGCATGAGTCTTAAATGGATTCTCGGCCTGTTCTCGCCGTCAGCACTTCGGCCGACCCCGAGATCAACTCTGACCTCCACTCATCCCCTCCAGGCCGACCCTCTCTGCATTAACCCTCCACCTGATCCGTCCGGCCTGACACACACACACACACACATATATATATATATATATAAGTACACGTACTGACACCCCATGCAGCCACGTAAACAAACACCATCATAGCCAGACAGAAGTACACACACACACACACACACAAACACACACGTTCTCCATGTGAGAAGTGGCTCATTAGTAGACGGTAATCAGCTTAGTGCTCTCCAACGCCCACCGGCGCTAAGCTCTTTACAGACAAACCCAGTTAGAGAAGCAGCAGCTGAGCGATGCCATGGCCCCGAATCCAATGAGACATAACCCTAACCACACACACACACACACACACACACACACACACACACACACAGATCATGCTGGAGACATGGGGAGCAGCGTTGGTGTAGTGTTGACATAGGCCGCCCAAGATCGAGACACCCAACTGAGCCAGAACAGAGATGTGTGTGCGTGCGAAAAGAGAAAAAAAAAAAGCCAAAACCAACAGTGTAAGAGAAATTAATGTGGGGAGAGAGACAGACAGAGAAGAGAGGGAGAGATTGACGGAGAAACAAACACAAGGAGTGCGAAGAACACAGAAGACAAAATAAAAGAACAAATCAGAGACAGACAGAAAAAGCAAAGCTGGAGAAAAGGAGAGAGAGCAGCTCAAACATTCTCCTGGAAGAGGGAGAGTGTGAGGAGAGAGGAGGGAGAGAGAGAGAAGACAAATAAGTAAGGAGTGCGGGTTTGAAAGGAGGGAAGCAGTCCCTCCTCCCAACTGTGCACTCAGTAACCCCGTCGGGCCGGTGGGTGGCTGCTCGGTGCTTTCGGCTGGGCGCTGCGCTCTCTGGGCCGGCATACATCCCATACCACAGCACACAATCAGCGCTCTGTAGCCAGGACCACGCTCACACAGGGTGCTGGCACGCACACACACACACACACACACTCATGCAGGCACGCACATAACCACACACACACACACAGAAGAATGCACAAGTTGATATAGAAATACACCAAGAAGCATGACTCAGAGTGGCACACGCATGCACACACACACACACACACATAATAGAATGTCCAAGTTGATGTTGCAATAAACCAATGCATTCAAACTGACACATGCACACAGACATGTACACACATTATGCACAGTATAGTAATATCAGTTACATTGAGACACATTCACACACACACACAGAGACATAATCTGATACAGCAGGTGCCCAAACCTAACTTGGGCGGTGAAGCCCGTTGGCTAAAAACAACACACACTATGGGACGTTAGCATGTAGACAAGTGTAGACAAGCCCTGTGAGTTATCTCGAAACCCCTTCTGAGGTTTAATTACATTAAATCAAAGCAGAGCGTGTTTATGATATCTGATGGGCTGCCACAGCCCACAGTGACCCCACAAGAGGCGCATTCATTCATTCATTCACACACACACACACACACACACACACACACACACACAAGCACAAACACCTTGAACACAAACACCGCTCGCACACCAAGTTGAAAAGCTCCTTAATCCGTGGAACATGATTATGAGAAGGGAAAAAAAAAGAAAGTCTAGAGAGGGAAAAAGGGAGAGCAAACAAAAAGGCCACTGGGGGAAACCAAGAAAAAAGAAAAGACAGGAAGAGGAGGGGAAGAAGGAGAGATTGGGAGAGTGGAGGGGAGGTCGCATTGTGGGCCAGCCGAGCTTTGTTCGAAAGAGAATGAGCAAAACAGTATTGACAAAAGAGACGGGAAGTGTGTGTGTGTCTGTCTGTGTGTGTGTGTGTGTGTGTGTGTGTGTGTGTGTGTGTGTGTGTGTGTGTGTGTGTGTGTGTTGTAGTAGTAGTAGTAGTCTAGGTAGGCCAGTGCCAGAACAGTCAAGGTTACTTTGACCATTAGGTAGGTGAGCAGCTTTTGGCTGATCCCTGCTTCCTGCAATGTGATTGGCTTAGAGATCTGTCTCAGCCTTTCCTAAGGAGAGCAACCCAATCCCAAGACTTATGTGTGTGTGTGTGTGTGTGTGTGTGTGTGTGTGTATTTGTGTGTGTATTTGTGTGTGTGTGTAAACAAAACAACATGAGACCTTTAATGCAACTCAAGAGCTCTGAATTGAAAGCAAGCGGGCACAGGTACGGTAATTAAATGCTTTTCTGTCATATCCAATGACAAGTTGAATGGTCCAGTAGGCACAGACTAGCCACACACACACACACACACACACACACACACACACACACACACACACACACAGAGCCATAGTCTGTCCAGCGGCGCCTCTTTGACTGACCAAGCTGCCAATACAATTCATTCCCCTGCCGCTCTGTGTGTGTGTGTGTAGTGTGCCAAATGCATCTGAATAAGGCACTAGTCAGTCAAAACATGACTAGAGTACTGAGCCATTAGCTGAGGTTTTACTACCTAATTACCATGCGCTTGGCCAGCCAGCTCGCCAGAAACACACACACACACACACACACACACACAAAAGAAGGGCCGCGCTTCAACTCCCGTCGAGGTGCCCTTGAGCAAGCCACTTCACCCCCTAAACGCTGCAGCGGACAGCCGGCTCCCTGGTGTGTGTGTGTGTGTGTGTGTGTAACCCAATGAAGGTGAAGCAAGGCGTTGCTGAAAAAGAGCGGTTCTTCCCTGAGTAAATAACAAATAAAACTGCGATAGCTTGTGGATTGTGGTGGCTGCATTCCTCCCAAATAATTCCCCTTTCCTCTATTTTCAGCCCAGTGATTTCCCGCATGCCTTATCATCAAACACTTCCCTTATTAGATCAACCTATATTTGCTTAATAGGTTGAGTTGTGATATCATTAGAAGTGTGCATCTGTGTGTATGTTTAGCTTTTTGTTTAAATACGACAAGCAATAAAGAATTAGATAAGGTAGCTGTGTGTGTGTGTGTGTGTGTGTGTGCGTGTGTGTGTAGGTGATACCTGTTCAGTACCGGATGGGTGTGTCTATTACATTAGGGGCCGGAAACAAGAGCTGACCCCCATTGGGCGTCTGGAATTACTGGAATTACTTACACACACACACACACACACACACACACACACACACACACACACCCTTATCTCTGTGTTGTTTTTGAACACGCAGAAACACATGTTCACTTCCTCGTCCTATCAGCCGATCTCTCCCTCCTCGGGCTTGCAGTTCATGTGATGAGAGCAAGAATGAAGCCACTCAGGTCTGTCGCTCTCACCCTGACCCCATGGATACACCCGCAAAGTCACACACCACACACACACACACACACACACTTTTCGTTCATTCACTTTCCCACCACTATCGGCAAGATCACGCCAAACAGGAAGGCCAAGTGCTTGTGTAGACCTGCAAAATGGCATGTGGTGGGAGATGGATAGTGCAGCCTGGCCAAGGTCTAGGGAGGATGAGTAAAAAGAAACAAACTGCGGACGATAACGTGGTGGGAGCGAAACGAAGAGAGGGAGAGAGAGAGGGGAGCCAAAAAGTGAGCGAAAAAGGGAGAGATGAGAGAGACAGGAGTAGCGAATGAAGGAGCGAGGAGAGTGCGAGAGAAAGGAGGGAGAATGAGCGGAGGCTGACAGAGACAGGACTGGTGCGTCTTCACTGGCATCGCCAAGGCAACAAAACACCAGACTCACTTCCCTCCCTTTCGCCGACGTCAAAGCCCTTCAACCACCTCTTGTATCCGAAGACGCCCCTTCCCTCTCTCCCACTTCACCGTCACTCTTCTCTTTCTCAGACACCCACGTTCTCCCGTCCATTCTCTCCCTCCCTCTCTCTCACTCGTCCTTCGCTCAGCATCTCTCCCTCTATACTGTAACCATGACGAGCGTTTCTCCTCCATTCTCCTTGCTAGCCGGCGTGTCCAGTCTCAGTGTTTGACTGTCAACAACACTCAATGAAAGGGCCTTTTGAAGTCTGTCAAAATGAGACAAATAGTAATAGTATAATAGCAAATATGTAAGAGTGATGGTAAATATTGCGCATGAACTCATGCAAACACCGAAGCGAGAAAAGTTTCCTTTCAACGGCAAACTGCGATATTGCAGAGGAGAGTGGAACAAAGAGGGAAAACGGAATAGTTCAACTGACCAGCATTATATCTTAATGGAGAATGAAGGAGAATGGGGTTGCAAACAAAAGGTATATAAAGGTATAATAAAGGTTCAACAAGTGCGAGAGAGAGAGAGACTGTATTGTGTGAGGTAGCAAAGGCAGCGCGCTCTTTCCCTGAAGTACAAACACACACACGCACAAACACAGCCCAAAAAACCAAGCACACACACACACACACACACACACGCACAAACACAGCCCAAAAAACCAAGCACACACACACACACACAGTAGAGATTAGGTCTCTATTCATCTTACAGAACCAAATCCTTCCATTTCCTCTTTTCTCTCACACTGTAGTCAATGGGAGATTAGTCGGCGGCAGAGTCGACCTGAGGCAACACACATACACACACACACACACACACACACACACACACACACACACACACACACATACACAGACGCTCACGTGAATGCAAATCCTAACAGTAATGCTCTGCAAAGGCAAAAAGCAGTAACTACTTTTTTTGTGTGTCGTAATGCATAACGCACCCTCTGGCGGCCATGTTGGAGGTCCTCAGTGCTTGGGCAACAATAGTGACAAGCAGCCAGTCGCAGGACTGCAGTCCTGCCCAAAAATATTTTTTCCACTTCATTTTAAATGGTGGGGATGGATATATAACAAACTGTCATGTATCATACTGACTTTCCAAAATGTCTTTGCCACACACAGACTCCCACACCAGAGATATTACCTGATACTCGTCCACCTGTGCTGTTGTTGAACATTACCGGCACATGATGGCGCTAAAGCAAATGCATCTAATGATGTGGAAACCGATCTTAGTAAAGTCACTTACTGTCCAGATGAGGTGACGTCACTTGTGCATCCATTCACTGTGTCCATTCATTTTTACGCTATACGATCTGGTTAGCTAACCGTCACTGTCTTATTGTAAACACATCTGATTTGTGCACTAGCTAGCGCATCTAGCAGAAGCAAACATTAGTGTTAGTAGTGGCATGTTTGCTATATTAGCCTGCTCGCTAGTTAGCTAGCTAACGAAGCCAAAAACCAACTCTCTTTTTTTCAGGTTAACTGAACTGATTCTTCTCAAGCTGTTTTGGAGTAGAGACTAGGCTAAAGACACAACGGTTTACTGCGTCACAGCAACTCAACTTTGGAAACAAATCCACCTTATCAGACTATTCACTTTTACTTATAACGTCACTGAATTGACCTTCACCCTCACAGCAACAATGTTTTTCAGGTATGTCTCCTTGTCTAGCCTGGTTGTTATATATTTAGCCTTTATTTGCACACAGACAATTGTTCAATGGACGACCATGATGGCGACAGACACGGTTGCTAGGAGATTTGTGATGCAACTGCAAAGCCTCTATTGGCTGTTACTGTCCCCTGCTCTCACACTACAGACTTTTTACCGGCTCTGGATCATACTCATACACCCGCGCGCACACACACACACACACACCCCTGTAGAAAGCTCCACAGTGTTGATAGCACAATGGAGCAGAAAAATCCTGTGTGCAGAGCAGAGTTCACCATTATTTCTTTATAGGTAAGAGCTGCTCCGGACTTCTAGAGATTTGTAAAAGGTATTGTTGCCTTCGTGTTGAAAGCCTGGCAAAGTTCTGCTGACTGTTGCTGCCGTCGGCCATGTCACGCTCAATTCTGCATGGTGAGCAGCGGTGTGTGTGTTTTTGCGGCGGATGGTTTGATCATCCATCACAAAGCTGTATATGTGGAGCTGTGTGTGTGTGTGTGTGTGTGTGTGTGAGTGGAGGTATTCAACATGGATTACTCCATTCGCCAAATTGGACCGAGGCGAGGGCCTGTAGTGAGACAATCCACAACTGGCGGTTGCCGCGGCGCACGGAGATGACCTCATCAAATGGTATGTGCTTGAAGTCAGTGGGGGGAAAAACTACCCAACCTTCAAGTCCATAAACACATGTGCATGGGGATGGACACACACACACACAAACACAGCCTTCAGCACTCCCCCAAAACCCAAACAGCGGAGAGTTGTTGCTATGCACGGAGCGAGTTTGGTGACTCCCAGAACAGACCACCCAAACAAAGCAAACCGGACTTCAGAAAATCAAACGGCCTTGACTGTAACAAAAACAAACCGTCTAAAAAATCCTTGGTTGCCGTGCCTACTGACCTCCACTTCTATGTGATGGTATTCAAAGAAGCGTATCAAATGTCTGGGGGAAAGTACAAGATAAACACAGAAATATGACTTTTTATTTACTTAAACTAGATAGGAACAGGGTTTTAGGCTTATCTGCTGTCCAAACTCTGCAGGTTGTTCTGCGTCTTCCCATGGGGGCAAATCAGTTGTGTAATGCTATAATTAGGCTAATGTATCCCAGGCGAGTTTGTAATATGGACAAATACAATCTAATTTCCACCTTGATACGGATTATGTAATCATAACATGCGGCGCTGCACCTCCCACCTTGCAGAGTTGAATATGTATATTCATACTGTTATTACACAACTGTGGAATACAACCAGATGGAAAGCGTTTGCATAGTGTCCCGAGTTTGGAAAAGTGGGTTTGGAAGTCAGGGAGGCCAACTTCAAGTTAAAATCACATATTATGAAATGTTCTTATTCATAAAATAGTAAAAAAGCAGCTCTCCTGGTTTCAATTGCAGCACCGAAACCGCTTAAATTAGAGGCAACAACTGGAAAGATGGCTAATACCACCTGTATTGTGACCATGGCTGCTGAAGTGCCCCTGAGCAAGACACCGAATCCAAGTGAGATACACGATTCTGAAAATCAAAACTTAAATAAGATTCAGCTGTCGGGAGTTTCTATTTTCTTTCTTTGCCCACAATGACAAGTCAGTACGCAGCACTAATTATACGAGGAGAGAGCCAGGATATTCAAGAGTCCAACAGCGTCCTGGGAATTGGCCTCGGACGCTCAGTCCTGGTATTTTGGATCTACATCTGTGTGTATTTACACTCGGTATAAATGTCAGCCGCTTCACTCAGAGGCTAACTCGACTCAGCGGGCCGCCGCCGCATCCGCCTCCAGCTCAAACAACACGGATGAGGGTAAAAAAGCAAAACAGATAAACAAATGAGTGTGCAGACACTTGCATGCAGACACGCTCTCTCTCTCTCTCTCTCTCTCTCTCTCTCTCTCACACACACACACACAGCGTTCCTTTCGGGGATTAGAGACAGCCTTGTCTTGCTTGGTGTGGCCAACGCCAGGTTAGAGTAACAGCGCTAGTGTTACGTAAAACACAACCACGTGGATGGGACATGACCCCCAAAAGAGGGTGACGCTTAGGGCAAAGTGTGTGTGTGTGTGTGTGTGTGTGTGTGTGTAGGAAAGAATGCATGTGTTGTTCGTTGCAACACGGAATGTATAGTACATTGTGCATAAGACAAAAGCGGGACTGTGTCCAACTAAATAAATACTCGGGTGACTACAGCAGTCTGGTCATTTTACGCAACAGTCTGATTAACTAATCAGAAATACTTAATTTAATAAAAAGAAATCTATACAATTGCTGCCCCCAATACTATTGTGCTCTGCAAATACTGTCAATACCCCTTCAGATAGGTTATGTCTCCCATTTCTGACACCCAGCCTCCATTCAAGGAGAAGCGTTCAGTCAGACAGACAGACGGGGAGGTGGGGGGGGGGGGGGTGGATTACACATCACTTCAAATGTCTTGACTGCACTTGACTGCTAACTAACAGAGCCACAGACAGCAGCCTGCGTGTTTGTGTGTTTAAGTGTGTGTGTGTGTATGTGCGTGCGTGCGTGTTCCAGGTTGCTCCAATGACTGACTTTAAGTATGTTTACCTCCTCCTGGCCGACATGACATGGGACTTTGAGGAAGTGAGAACGTGCCAACTGGCTCTCGTGTGCCAGGAGCACAGGTAGCGTTACCGCTAAACTCCATGCTACTGGCAGATTTGAGTCAACGCTATATTATAGTTTAGGATTTTTCATTAGTTTTATTTTTTTTTATATACTGTAGTTTTCTTTCTTTTTTTCAAATTTCAGTTTAGTTTTACTTAGTTTTCACTGTGGGTTTGGTAGTTTTAGTTTAGCTTTTACTTGGTTTCAGTATTTCTGGTAGGGGTGCAATTTGTTTCTAGAGGTACTATAATGATAGAAGCAATAAATCCTACATTATTTTTAAAATGTATTTACATTAATTTTTCAGTTGGTGTTCAGTAAAAATAGCCAAAAATTCTCTACCCCAAATTCATTCATCTTTTCAACCCTGCACATATACAAAAACACAAAAGCTAAAGACATTTTATACATATTTTTGTATTTTATTTTATTTCATTTTACATGTAGACAAGATAGTTTTAGTTCAGTTTTAGTTTTTTCACAAAGTCTCTTAGTTTATTTTAGTTTACAACACTGATTTCATCTTGGTTTTAGTTTGCATGTTTGTCACATGGGACAATACACTGAGTGCCAGAAAGAATAATAGAAAGTCAACTTGTTACACTTTTATGTGTAACAACTTAACTAACTCAATTGTCCTGCTGAGTAAACCCCACCCATCTGTTATTCTAAGTAGGATAAAAGAAACGCTAGGATTAATTTGCTCCTAGAAATTGTGTGTGGGGCTGCTCTAGCAGACAGTGCACAGAAAACACACAATCAGAGATACTGATCCAATTGGTCAGTCATGCATGAGTTTTGTACAATTAGCCTACAGTAAACATATGTAAACATCCCCGACTGTTTCTCTGTGCCGTCCACAATGACAACAACAATGCTCGAGTGATTGAGATTTCTAGGACAAACGGTATTTACAATACTTCACTTGTGTCTTTCATCCAAATCTGGGTCTTTGTCAGGTTCTGAAATAACGGCTTTAGTTTTTTATGCTGCATCTGGGATAAATTTTACATTAGGGCTGTGCATGGGCTATTTTCTGCGTCACAACAAAATACAGGCCTATCTCCGTTTTGAAACTCCATCCTCCAAAGAAAGTGTCCCGCGGAAGGAATGTAAAGGGCTACGGGTTATTTTGAGATTGGCGTACACATCCTTCTCCAGATGGCAAAGAAATAAAATAATTGGGTGGTAAGGGACAGCTGGAAACACATATAATAGAATTCTCTCACATGCTTTTCCTGGAGGAGACTGTGGGAGTGGTGGCTGATTTAATTTGAGTTAACATTTTCTCCTGAAACCCTCTCTAGTTCATAAACTAATGCACTCTGTTCTGGTGAAGGTCAAGACACTCCTCCATTATGTGGGAAGCAGCAACACATACACACATACACACACACACACACACACACACACACACCCCTCACATGCACATCACGATCTAAACCACTGTGACCTATCTAAACTGCCATAAATATCAGATACATTAGCATGCAGACATACACAAATACAGTAAACACACACACATTTCCTGCATAAAGAGACTCAGCCTTGCAGCAAGGTAGAAATACTATATACTACTTACATCATTTTTTTGTATTTGACTGATGTTGATTTTGTTTAATTTCAAGACATTTCACGAAAAATAGCTCACCCTTCATAATGTAAAAGCTGACAAGCTATTTTTACACATTACATATTACATAATCATCGCCCAATAGGATTATTTTTGGCCCCCCGCCCACTGCTGTTAAGTTTTAGCCTTTAGCCCTCTGTGCCAAAAAAGTTTGGGCAAGACTGAGACTCTGGTGCCTGCCAGGGAAAAGTCCCTATAATTACGGCACATCAGATCTTTTAAAAAGCAGGCTTCAGATCCACACAGACAAGATAATTAATTGCTTCTAAACTGTTTTTTTGTTTATAGTAACCCATGGACTGGTTGTCATGTACCATCAGGGCACTTTGGCTGTTCGTGTCCGTCTCTGTCTCTCTTTCTCTCTCTCTCTGGTTGCTGTCTGCTCCACTGCACAGTGCAAACGGGAGACTTCTCAATGCATTACCAAAATCTATTTTTAAAGGTCTCTGCAATCATTTTAAGATGGAGTGAGACACAATGTGAAAAGAGAGTGGGAAGAAAGGCATACAGGCAAGAAGGATTTTGAAAAAAACAAAAATGTGTGGAACAATAGTAAGAGGAGTGAGCAAAAGGGAGGGTAGGAATTTAGAAAATCCATCAGCCTAGATGTTGGATGAAAAAGGAGATGAAAAATTGATGAGCATGAAAACAAGTAATCAAATGGGAAGAAAGCAAGAAAGATTCAAAGACAGCAGTAAAGAAAGAAAGGAAGCAAGAAAGGAAGTAGGACAGAAAGACAGGCATGAAGTGTGGACTGTAAGAGGGAACAGTTTCAGGAGTCCACTAGTGTTGGCTTGGCCCTGCTGAGGCCCGCCAGCCCACCGCGGCACAAACACTCGAACAAAAGGATCATTTATTGGAGGAGGAAAGAGGGGGAGGCGGAATGGGGGGATGAAAGGAGGGGGAACACTGTACAGAGGCATTTGGGAGCCGTGTGAGTGAAACACTGGCCCCATCTCAACATTCACAGCCAATGTGTAACATTCTCCCCCACGCTGCCCCGCTGACGTACTCATGCTAGCAGGCAGGGCCAGAGCCCATATGGTCCCACTGTGGCAGCTAGCTAGCATTTCCACTTAAAATACACACAGCTAGTTGACAATGCCTAAGTCCAGCATCACAGCCCATATTTCCCAATAAAACCAACGTATGGATGCAAGCTGATGGTGCATTTCCATCTGTGGAAATGAAATGAAAACCAACTGTGGAGCACAGTTACGCTACACTCACCACAAGATCCCATGATGAATTTTAGCTAATGCTACTATAAATTCTTCATTAAATGCAACTGTGGGGGCGAACTATGAAACATTTACCACAAAAGCCCCGGAGGTTTAAGGCTAAAACAGCCTCCAGTACAAATCATAAAGAGTAGCTGTGGAAGCTAGCGGTGCTACATAAACAAGCAGGCTTGCCAGGCTGCATTCATCACAAGAGCCCCACTGTGGAAGGTAAGCAAGGCTACTCAGCGTTTTACTGCTGCATATAAATCCACACCTCCATTTAAATGCTGCTCTATCTACTAAAACTGCAGGCGTCTATTTCTTAACGAGCCAATTTAGCGCAGACAGGGGCTCAAAGAGAATGTTTTTCGATGAGGAAATGTCTCACGCTGACCCAGTTGAAGCATTGTTTACATTCATATAGCTGTGGTGGTCCCCCACAGCTAGAAAACTGTAAATGCAATGAAAATGCATCATCTGGCCTTATTGTCCCCTACCACACACACACACACACACACACACACACACACACCTCAAACAGTTACAGCATTGCAGTTACTGTCCATATATCATGATATAAATATGCAAATAACACCTACTACAACTGACCCCCCTGAAATCTACAGGAGGGCAAGGGCATTTTGAGCTCGATCAACTCTTCATATATAGTCAGTGAGCCTGAGTCTGTGGATGCTTGCACAATATTCAAGACGCCTCAAGAGGATCAATACTCATTTCCAAGGTATATTGACATTCATTGATATTCCACTAGGTTGTCTAGACTTTAACGCCTTACAAAATCAAATCTGCTGAAAACTCTGCATAGGTTTTTAGAGCCAAGCCAAGCCCCAGATAAGGAAATTTGCTTATGAATTTTGAGAACAGCTGATCTATATCTCATGCTGTGGATTATGCAGACAGTCATACAAATCAGATTGGTGTCTGCATTCTAATCCGGCGCCAGGTGGGTTTGAATAAATGCAGAGATGGAAAGGGCTGCTCGGCTCCATTGGATTATCTTAAAGGCTATACTTTTCCATTTTAATGATGTGACGGAGTGCATGTAGGGCAGAGAGGGAGCGAGAGAGAGAGACGACAGAGAGACAGAACAGAAGATGGGGGGTTCATAGGAGCTGAGGAGTATTGTAAAAGTATTGTAAAAAAGCTGAGGACAAATGATTACTGAATACAGTAAGACAAATATACCTAAAGGAGAGAGGCAACTCTTACCTGTTCCCTCCTTGCTTCCGTTCTGATGCGTCCGCAGCTCCTCTGATTTGTAGAAGTCGATGCTGGCGTATGTGTTGAGGCTGGAGCTGCTGCTGCTGCTGACTGCGGCGCCCACTCCCCCAACCCCAGAGCCCCCACCCAACACAGAGAAGAGGCGAGAGGGGGTCTGGCTACCTGAGGGCCCCTCCATGCCTGAATGGGGGCTCTCTTTGTTGACCAAGTCCAAGTCTATGTAGTTGAGGCCTTGCTCTGTGGACAAAGCCTGGGCAGCGGGTAGGGACTGCTGCCCAGGGAGGTTGAACTGAGAGGAGGGGTCAGTCACAGCACCGTTCCCCCACAGCATGCCGTCAAAGCCCAGTCGGCGGGCCATGGCTTGGGCATGCTCGGGGAAGAGGGAGGCAGTAGAAGTGGAGGAGGAAGAGGTGGAGGTAAGGATGGAGGGAGACGCCAGGAAAGTTTCTGAGCAGTGTCGCCTGCGTCCCTGCGGGTCGGCCCGGATGACTTTAGCCCCGTGGTCAGGGTTGGGCCCCGGTTTGGCTAGGGGGAAGTCCAGACCCAGAGACAGTCCTGGAACAGGGGGATCTGTCCTGGTGGGGGAAGGGGCTTTGGGCGAGACATTGGATGATGACCTGGGGACGGTGTTGCTATTCAAGCTAAAGGCCATCTCTGTGTAGTCTCCACAGGACGTAGGGGACTCAGCCACTGATGGGACGCTCTCTCTGCTCTCCCTAAGGGCCGCCTCAGCCACCTCGGCGCCCTCTTCACGAGTGCTGGCCATGCTCTCGTCACAGGCTTTGGGGGCATGAGCCAGGGTTGGAGGGGTGGGAGGGGTGTGGAAGGAGGGGAAACCAAGCGGGGTGAGGGAGAGGGGCGATGGGGACGGAGAAGGGCCCAGGTCCATGTTGACATACTCGGAGGCAGCTGGAGGGGTGATGGGGGCAGATGGGCTACGGGAGAGGGGCATGAAGCTCCCTAGGCAGGAGGTTGGCCTGTGTAGGGGTTGCTGGCTGCTAGAGCCATGAGGCAGTGACATGCCATGCCTGAGCCCCCTGCCACGGCCTCCTCCAACCCCAGCCTGGCTGCACTTCTCCCCCTTAAACTCAATGCTCACGTACTCCCCGGGGCTCTTAGGTTCTGGAGGGAGGGGGTTCTCACGGACCCTCGGGAGGGTGTTAGCCTTGGACACGTCCACAAACAGGCTCACTGGTCTATTTCTGGTGTGGCTACCCTGCTTGGACAACCCACCAGAGCCCCGTCTCTGCTGAAGCGCACTCCCGTCTTTGGACTGAGCTCCCCCAGCTGTGGTGCTCACTCCCTGGGCAGCCCGGTCATCGCTTTCCCCCAGGCTCTCGCTGCTGGCTGAGCTGGATGAGTAAGAGGAAGAGGAGAGTGACAGGTGGCGTCCAACCACTGAACTGCCTGCTGCTGGTGGCTCCTGACGCCCTCCCATAGTCCTCCCTCCACCCATTCCCCTATTGCAACCCCCATTGGGCCTTCTGCCTCGGCCGGGCCCCTCTTCAAAGTGTCCCGTGGAGGGGTTATGTTTATAGGACCGGGGCAGGGAGTAGTAAGAGTACACCATCTTGGGGGCTTGCTGTTGAGCATTGGGGTCCAACTGACCGGTTTGCTCAGGAGGCGGAGGGCTGCCGTTTACAGAACGAGCACTGATTGGAGACATGTTCATATAGTCACTGCCTGCCCTGCTATCTGCACTGCCGCTGCCCTCCCAAGCCCCTCCAGAGAGACCTCCACGCTGGTCGGGGGAGCAGCTGCTATTTGGGGACATCATCATGTAGCCGTCGGAGGCCGGTGGGGGCGGATCTGCTGTGGAGGGGACACGCTGTTGTTGGGGGTCATGGCCATGTAATCATCAGTAGGTTTGGACTCTGAGTCGGGGACGGAGACCGCCAGCGAGTGGGAGAGGGAGACTGGCGGCTGAGTGACTCCAGGCAACATGGACATGTAGCCATTATCCACGCCTAAATCTACGCCACCTCCTCCACCCCCGCCCCCTTCACCTTTGAACTCCCCCGCCACGTCCAGGTACCCTCCTCCTCCTCCTCCTGCTGACCCGGCAGCCATGCCAGAGTCTCTCCGTGTGGAGGAGGAAGTGGAGGAAGTGAAGGACTCGCGGCTGGTGCTTCGCGACATGATGGCATAGTCGGCTGAGTCTTCCTCTGTTGGTTCCTCACCTCTGCGCTGCCGCGGGGCGAGTCTCTCCAGGGCCATAGGAGGTAGGGAAGCCCGCTTACTCAGCAGCCTGCGCTCAGCTTCACATTCCCGGCTGGAGGAGCGGCGCAGCACTCTCCTGGTCTGGGGCTGGGAGCCACAGGCAGTTGTTCCCTGTGCTGGTAGGGAGCTGGATGGGGAGCTTCCTTCACTACAGCCTCCACCACCACCGCCACCACGTTGGCCCATTAGGATATAGTTGGCTGCCTCCTCACCAAGGGATTGGCTGCCCATGCTGCCTACAGAGCCTCCAGGCAGGCTGGGTGAAGGGAGGAGCGAGTGCTCTCCAGGACTAGAGCCATACTCGTCCGAAGAGCCGTAGTCGCTGGGTGAGCCCGAGACAGATGCGCGATGGGAGGGGACACGACTGTAGGAGCCAGACCCAGGCACAGCACCAGCAGAAGCCGCCACCCCTCCAAACTCAGAGCCGTGCCCAGAGCTGGAGGAGAGGCTCGGGGCCGGGGAGGGGGCCGGGGTGGAGATGGAGCGCATCAGTCCCAGGGGGGTTTTAGCAGCTGGGGTGGAAGCCGAGCGGGCCGACTTTGACCTGAGGATTGGGGTGGTGGAGCAGGAGCCGTTGGTGGAGGGGCTGGAGCCTGGGCCTGGGAGTGGCGTGGTCCCCCCTACTCCTTCATCTCCCTTCCCCCCGTCGCTGGCAGTGCGAGACCTGGGGAAGCTGTGGCGAGGGGTGGGCGAAGCATTGGCACTGTTGCCCCCTCCTCCGTTGTTCACCCCTCCAGGGGGCTCGGTTCGGGGTCGGCGGGTGAAGCCCACCTGGCTGGGGGGCGGGTTGGGGTGGTGGCGGCGTGAGGGAACACTGATGGGGTTGGAGGCAGTGGCGCCTCCTCCTGGGCCGGAGTTGGACTGGGACTTGCTGCGCTGGCGGAACTCTTCACTCAGTGCCTTCATGGCTTCCAGCAGGGTTTCATGCATGTTCTGGGCCACCACCGAATCATCCACCTGGGGAACGACACAAACACCCTCTCAAACAGTAAGCTCAAATCATGGTTGTGGTCAGTGCAAAATACAGTTGTGAAAAAATCAAAAATTCCAAATCATTTGAGAGAATTTGAAGTGAATTTGAATTTAGAATTGAAATTTTAATTCAAAATTCTCATAGGAAACAAAATTTCAATTGAATTTTAATTTCATTCAGGGAAGCTCAAATACTACTTCCTATTTGATTTTCAATTTATGCTCGATCCCTTTTTGGACGTCATTTAACTACAATTGAAAATCCTGAATTGACCACATTACACATTCTTTCACTTTGTTGGTTATAAACTCTCAAGCTTGGTGGAACCCTCCCATTTACTATTCATTACCCAGTCAACATACTTCCACCCTAAAAGGGACCAAAAATTAGAGACTTACCTGCATCCAGAACTCGCCTGGGCCTGTCACGGCAGAGCGGCCCACCTCCACGAAGAAGAAGTTCTCCGAGTGGCCGCAGCGCCGCACATTCATCAGCTGCAGCACCACAGCAGCAGCGTCTGAGTTGAGCTTGACAAAATTGACCGTCTTGTCGGTCAGGCAAAGGCGGTAGATGCCCACCAGGTTCTTGGCCTGGCCCAGGCCCTTGGGCCACACTTTCACCTGCCACACCTCTTTGAAGGCTGGTCCGGGATTGGGCACCCCATAGTCCCCCGCCGCCCCGCTGTCTGTGGGGGTCTTGCCTTGAGGGTGGGGGTGGGTGGGGATAGATGAATACAGGAGAGGTACAGGAGGGAGACAGATGGAGATTGAAGAGTTGTTTAAAAGAATAAAGGGAGAAGGGGGAAACAGGTGGGAAGGAAAAAAATGAAAGATATAATTAGAGTGGGTAGAGAGGAAAATTTATGAAGAACATTGGGCAGTACAACCGTTGCAACTAAGCACTAACATGACCTTCATGCATCTGTGACCAAAGGGAACGGCAGGTGAAAGCACCACTATTTACCTGTTAGAAGAGGGCAAGGTACCTTTATTATGTAAGCTCTGCTGATATTGGGCTTTTCAGAGATTTTTGAACCAGATCTGAGTTCAAGCTGAGCATGCAGCAGCTTGTGAGACCGGCTCACTACACCTGCATGTTCCACCTCGGGGTCTCACTCGTCAGCCACACACACACACACACACACACACACACACACACACACACACACACACACACACACACACACACACACACACACACACACACACACACACACACACACACACACACACACACACACACACACACACACACACACACACACACACACACACACACACACACACACACACACACACACCTACCTGTGTGGAAAAACTAAACTGTTGAGAACCGAAGCACCGCAAAAGAATGATGACTATGAAAGAAAATGGAGAGCCCGTGGTGGAAAAACTAAAGAGTGAAACAACTTGCAAAATGCTTAAAGAGTAAATCTTCCCGAAACCAAAGTGACAACATGCAATCCCAATGTACTTAAATGGGCCAACATTTTTGAACTTATTACACCCATAACTATGGAAACCAAAGAGCCAGAACTCTAATCCTCAAGAGCCATTTTCTGGAGCTGCATGCTCTACTGACATTTAAGGACTGGCTGACTTTGTAAACTAATAGGTGTCTTATGGTAGGAGTATGGGCAGTCCACTCACCTTTTGTATTAGCTATTTATTCTTTATTCAGACAGTAGGAAAAAGTACTGAGGCGAAGAGACAGGAGAGAAAGCTTTGAAAAAGATTTGATTCTAGGCTAGTGGGTGCTTACAAAGGCAGGGGACTTAACTACCCGACAGTCTCTGGGCATTTGTTTGGTGTTTTAATTGATAGTATTGTTAACTGATCTGAACCAGGAAATGTGCCCATTACCCCAGAAAATTACCCTAATACCATCATGGTGTCTAATTCATTGTCAGCAGCTCCTGAAATTGTCTCTGAATATCACCAATTAAAGTCTAAGCGCTCTTATTGAGAGCCACAAGAGACCTCTTCACTGCACAGCCCAACATCATAGGAATACCATGACTTGAATCATGTCTTAGGGTGGATTTTTGCTTTTAAGAACCACCCTAAAATTCCCCCTGGCCATGGCCCCTTTTCTCCCAAGCAGCCTACCATTTTCCTCAGCTTTCACCATACAATTGCTAGGTTGGATAGGTCTGTGCATGACAACTCTCAATTCACACATCAGTCAACTTGATGACAAGACACAAGAGACAAGCCTCTATGACTAAGCTCACCTGGTCCCATCATGGGAACAATGATGTTCTTTGTATAATAACGGTGAACTTGAGCACCTGCTTAATAAACCACTGCATCAGCCATATTGGAATATTGATGGGTCCGATGACTTTTCGACAAGTTACTGAGAGATCCCCAATCAAGGTAATAGGTCAAATTTTCATGAAGCATGTGTAGTTTTCTACTATAAGCAATATTTTCGATCCTATCGGGCTTTGAATCAAATTCTCTTTAATCACAGTGCACACTGACCACTGCATTACAAATATATGATTGTATGCCTGCCTGCGATCCTTCTACTCCTGTGCCGCCGCTGCAAATCCTACAATGACAACCATATGCAGACGAGAAGCCTCAGCACACACAATGGACGCCATACTAGCCGAGCTTCGGTTATGACAAACATTTCCCCAAACCCTTTTCCCAAAACCTTTAGGCTAGTCATAGTTGCAAAAGTGGGAGAAGTCTCGTGTGTCTGTCTGTGTTCTTCTAGATATAGTTCCCCAAACCGGAGGATCATCCGCTGCTTAAAGGAGAACTAGAATAGATGTTCTGTTGAAAGGCATGAAGCCTGTGGCTTAGTGGCTGTGTGTGAGGAGGCACTCCCCCTACATTAGATGACTCATTCAAGGCCACGCATGACTATTTCATGTACTGCTTTGTGTGTGTGCGAGAAGCTGTGCCCAAGAGGTCCCAGTTGCTGACTCGATTTAGATTTACAACAGGAAGAGATGGTTTTGAGATTTTACAGTGGGGACCAAGGGAATGAGGGACTACACGAGATTGCAGAGAGATATCAGAGAGAGAAAGAAAGGAGAGAGAGAGAAGGGCCTGGTGAAAGGAAAAACATAAAGGAAAAGATTATTTTAAGAGTGCTGGTATTGAACAACGGGCCAGATTAGATGCTATATTTATTTTTAAACTTCTTCATCAAGCCACTGCTTCTTACCAGACAAAAACCCCTAAATCATATCTCACAAACTGAGATTGCCACACTGCATCCCTATTCCTTCAAGTGTGTCTTTCCGTTTGAAGAGCCCATTAACTTGTCTTGAAGAGAGCACAAGTGTGTTGTTTGTTTGGAGTACAGTGCATCCTTAAACCTCAGCTATGCCCTCAACAGCACTTACACACAAACACCTTTGATCTCAGGGCCACCAGGGCTGCACACACTTAACAGCAACTCTCAGAAGCACTGAAAACCTTTAAGAGGTTTTCCCGGCATCATAATCCTATCCGAGGACGGAGTGATTTCCACCTATCGAAGCTTTTCCGTGGTTACATAAGGCTAGGCTTGATATTGCACGGAGCGGCATGAATTATAGATTGTCACTGGCTTTCCTCCTCGAGACCTTCATGGCAGTGTGGGGCTGTGAGAGAGCAGCGCATTTTCACTTTAGGTGATCATCCGGTCAGCTTCCACGCACCAAAATACACCAGCATGATGCCACCCGAATGCAACATAATGAACCCTCAGGAAGACACACACACAAAATGGCAATGTAAGAGGCCCTTAGCAGGAGATGAATATGAGGACTGAGCCGGACGTACATGAAAGCAAAACACACCTGGAGGCAATGAAGCGTCTACGGTAAGCTTGAATAAGGGTGATATGTGTGGAACAACCTTGCTTCAACCTTCAATGAGGGAAATGTGCATAACCGGTCAAGGGCTGCATACAGGGCAACTGTATTTATTTCAATGTTACAGTACAGTATTTCCTTTTAGAGCAACCCGAAAACAACTTACACTGCCTTATTCACGCTCCAGTTGTTTACTTCACTTTCATAACCACACATGAACCGACGGTAACTTGCAGTTTTACATGTGGCTGGTGGATGGCGACGGCCCCGGCCAACACTACTGTCTATTCATGCAGTTTTATTTGCTGTGCTCGAACTACCTCCCTCGAGACGAATATTAAGCCTTAGTCTAACCCCATGCCTTTCTCTACTGGGATATTAAATTGGACTTGAGCTATTGACGTTGAGGCGGCGCAGTCTTCCCCCGGCCTTCTTAATGCTGTCACTCTGTAAGGGTGTGTGTGTGTGTGTGTAGAGGGGGGAAGGGAGGGGGGCATAGCGGTGTGATATTTACCCCTGGGGCCCCCAGCTGCCTGCTGGGATACTGACAAGCTCTTCCTTCAGTGACCTACTGATTATTGTTATGTTGTTATCGCACAAAGTAGGTCTTCCATAGGGGGTTTTGGGGTATAGCATGGATGTTACAGGCTGTTACCCTCGCAACGACGCAGGATAGGGGGAATTGTTATTGAAGCCCTGCGCCTACGGGATGGGGGTGCAGTCCTCGTGTGATGATTCTAGTTGAATTAAGACTGAGCTTTAGGATGTAAAGCCACTAATGTTGTTTTAGCGCTGAAACGGCACCAGCCAGGCGTTTCCTACCTTCTTTGCATAGCAATCTTTAAGTTACGGTCAAGCAACAACCACAACGTGATAAATTTCCATGCAAAATATCTGGCATGGTTTTTAGATTTTCTCTGCATCAGCGGGGAAAAGAAATGATCAGAAACTTGAATGATCTGAATTTATAGCAAGTTCCATAATAAAATCCCTCCTCTTAGTTAGCTAATGCAGCCTGTAAATCAGGGAAAGCTACTCTGGCAATGAAACGTCTGGCTCGCACGAGGTTCTGTTTCAAGTTTCTGACCTCATTGCCCTAGCATGCCGCGCTGCTCCATAATACGCCTCTACGCTGCAGAGAACGGCTCGATTTCTGAGGGCTAAAACCCACTTTTTTACCCCCTATCTCAGCTATCTTACCCCCTATACCACCCCCACTGCCATACCAGGTTACCAGGGTGGATAGATGTGAGACAGCTGTGTACTCTTTGTGTGTGTGTGTTTGTGAGAGAGAGAGTAAGCCGCCCAGTGCCAATAAAACAGTTGGTCTAATCTCTGTCTGCCATGTGTACCAGTTTTTGGCTTTTTCTGCTCCATATCTACTCCCTATCTCTGCATCCATCTCCACCTTCTGTAATCCCCGTTTGGGCCCACAGTGAGAGACACAACACTTCCCCAACACCAGCATCTGCCTGAGGTTAATTCCACATGTGTTTCTTGTTATCCAGAAGTGCGCGCACACACACTTACGCACACACACAAAATGATCAGCGACTTGTCCAAGTTTCACTGTCCCTTGACAAGACACATGAAAGTGGCCGTGAAAGTCAGCTGAAGCTCTGCTCTCTCTTCCAAAAACCAGCTCAGGCGCCCACGCCAAGCTGGCAGTCATCTTGGACTTTGTTGGTCGGCCCGGCCCAGAGGCAGTAAACATACTGACTAAGTCTTAATATCTGGTCTGAATAGAAGGCCTAGTGACTCTGAGAAAAGACTCCCAATGTAATTGTAAATGTGAAGGGTCATTATGGGTTACTATTAAAGTTAGGAGTCATTTTCAGGGCCTTTACTTCCAACATAGTGACGTCCTTGACAGAATAATATAAGGTTTTGAAAAACTTGTAGTGCAATTTTCCCCAAATGAAAAAATTGGAAACCCTTTCTGTGTTCTCCGAGGCCCATCAGGGAACTAGCCTCACCTATCCAAGTCTCTAA